>NC_050455.1:5326099-5626099 GCF_903995425.1 Onychomys torridus
ATGGGCAAGAGAAATGCGCAGGTCTGGATGGCTTCCAGGGTTTTGGCTGGGTTCCATTGACTCAGTAGCAGCTTAAAAAAAGAGGAATTAAAAAGAAAAAGAATGGAAGGAACATCCTAGTACATCTTGTTGCAATCAGAATTGGATAAAGATAATGTCATTCCTTGTAGTTTTTCTTGTATAGTGACCAAATTAGAGCAGCCTGGAACACCAGCTGTCAGTCACCTGAATAAAGCAGTGAGGTCATAGTTGTTAGCCGGGGGCAATTTAACATGGCACAAGCCATTATCTCAGAATACCAACCATTGAAAACATGTGAAGAAATTACCAAATAAATACGAAAACTCAACCTTCAGCATGTCGCCATGCAGAGTCATCCCTTTAAGGACCATTTAAATTGTCCATATTAAAACATAATGGCTGCCTGGCAGTCACTAGCTGAAATTCATTTCTTAACATTTTCTTCAGTGATGTAGCCACTGATAATGTTCCCACGCTCCTGTGAACAACCCTAACCCTTGCTCCTATAAGCAACCCTAATTGAATTCATGAGATAACACACACCAAAAAGCAGAGAGTAGAACATCTCATTGGGAATAAGGGGATGAGCAGATGAACAGATGAAAATATGTCATATACATTATGAAAAGGTCACAGTTGATATCCATTATTACATACAATCAATACAGGCTCATTTAAGAATTTTTTTAATTCAGCCTTTGAAACAATCTCATGGGCATTATCCTGGATCTTGTTGGAAATGCTGACTCTTAGAACTCACCCAAACTTACTGACTCAGAATGCACACACACTTCAGGAGACCCTGGAAGGATTCATGGCGTATTTGAGTTTTGGTGGTGGTAGGAAAAAATGATTTCACCAAGTAAAGGCCTCAGAATCATCCTCAGAAGGGAAGTTTCTGGCCTCTTTTTGCCCACCTCTCAGTTCCACTCTCCACTGAGGCAAGCCAAAGAATCTCAAAATCCTCCTCCCCAAGGCACAGCACTGGAACCAGAGCACCTATCCCAATCCAAAGCCCACCACAAACCTTGAAATAGTCCTCTTCCCTTGCCTGCACGCTTCTGTGTGGCAGTGGCCATAAAGAATTACAATCCTTATTCCAGAAATGCCTTGTCCCATTCCCAGGAAATGGGGGGTCTGGGAAGAATCTGAACACTGGGCATTGCTGGATCCACCCCACTTTGTTATTATATCAGACCCTTCGGTCCAATCGTATTTCTATACGGCTGTTCATGCCTGATAGAAACAAAACGTAAAAATGGACAGTTTTCCCTGAGTCTTTGATGTGAAATCTAAAGGCTCCCGAGTCTTACACTTTTCTCCTGCTACTCTGTCATTTGTTTAGGGTGTGGAGCACAGCCCTTTAGGATAGGCTAAAAAGATCATCTACTTTTTCAGCCCTACAGTTGAAGAGCTCTGAACCAGACCCCTTTCTCCCTGCCACACTTAACGGAGCATTTGCTCAAAAGCACTGACTCCTCCCTTGGGCCCACAAAGTGACTGAAAGCAGGTTAAAAGCCTGCACCTCCACCTTCATTCTGTGTCTGTCTCCTTTAAGTACCTTAGTTTTTATAGCCTGTATCCAGCTTCCAAAACACAGGCCGGAAGATGTCCAGTCATTTCCTCTAAATCTGCAGCCATTTTGCCCTCCAGGAAAACAGGATCGATTGAAAAATATCTTTACAAGTTGAGTGTGGTGACCCATGCCTTTAATCTCAGCACTTGGGAGACAGAGGCAGGCCTATCTCTGAGTTCAAGGCCAGCCAGATCGAGTTCCAGGACAGCCAAGGCTACACAGAGAAACCTTGAAAAACCAAAAGAGAAAGAGGAGGAGGGAGGGAGGGAGGGAGGGAGGGAGGGAGGGAGGGAGGGAGGGAAGAAGAGAGAGAAAAAAGCAAAGGAAAGGAAGGGATAGGAGGGGAGGGGAAGGGAGGGGAGGGGAAGGGAGGAGAAGGGAAGGAAGGGGAGGGGAAGGGAAGGGAAGGGAGGGGAGGGGAAGGGAAGGGAAGGGAAGGGAAGGGAAGGGAAGGGAAGGGAAGGGAAGGGGAAGGGAAGGGAAGGGAAGGGAAGGGAAGGGAAAAACATCTTTATGATAAGGAACTAAAACCACCCCCAGGCTGTGGTGTGGAATATAGGACAGTCCACACCCTAGAGGAGAGCAGTCGTTGGTGATAAGCAGGCCACACTGTTGAGTAGGAGCCCTCAAGCAATAAGGACTTCCTTGAACCACCTTGCAAAATCAGAACCCAGATAACAATCAGATCAGTCAGACATCTGGACTAGTATCTTCATTATACTGTTGTTCCCTGCCCTAATCCTTCCTTGACTTAAACTAAAGCATTTGAGGTGGGCTGAAGATGTACTTGGGGTCACCGAGCCTCTCCAAGTGGGCTTCCCATTGTGGTCACCTTGACTAATCTCCTTTCTCTCCTCTTCACCATTACTGGTCTCTTTGATTGACATGTTGGGACAAGTGGTTCAGCCTAGTCAATGAGGAATCCCAGAACCTAGCTGTGCTCTAAACCTGTTACAGGTACATAAATTGGTATAATTTTGAAAAGTCTCGAGTCACTGAAAAGCAATATCTATATTGTGTCCCCTCTCAACTCTTACAAGTGGCTCACCTTCTGCTTTCACAATGTCTGATCCCCCAAAAGCCACACACCATTTTGTCAGCTTTCCAGAATTCTCCACTAACACCCTCTGGACCAGGATTGTACAGCTCCACACTCCTCTCCAAGAGCGGCCTCTTGGAGCAGTGTTGACAAGATATTGATGCTGTGCATTTTCAGCCTACTGCTTGGACTGGCCCTCTTGCTTGTTGGATGGATGGCTTTCCTCTGCACACCTGACATTTGTCTCCCATCCTCTGGGTTTGCTGTCTTCTGACAGCCCAAGCTGATGAAGGTTCCTATTTTTCATTCAGTTTTTCTTCTCCACTCACTATTTTATTTTTCTCATTCATTGGCCTGAGTTTAATCCATTTTGAAGTGCTGGTCTTTACACAAGGGAAACGCTTGTAAAGGAACATTTATAAAATGTTGTAAATGTATAAACATGGCCATCTTATAAATGGAGCCCATCAGTAACGTGTCTTCCCTAGAATAATTCCACACACTTTCTTCCTCTGTGGCGTCTACTTTTTCATTCTTCTCTATCAAGGTGATGGGAATATGTCTCACACTCTTCGATTCTCTTGGAAGACTAAAAAGGACTTCAGCATATTAAGACATAGAGCAGGCATGATGACTCATCAGTAAAGGTGCTTGCTGGTCTGAGTTCAATCCCCAGGATCCACACAGTAGAAGAGCACCAACTCTAGCAAGTTGTCCTCTGACCTCCACACACACACCATGTATAAACATGTGTGCGCACACACAGAGAGACATAAATAACTAAGGGGATGGAGAGTTGGCGCCACAGTTAAGAGCATTTATTGATTCCCAGACCTCACATGGCGGCTCACAATCATCTGTAACTCCAGTCCCAGGGGACCTGACACCCTCTTCTGACCGTGTATCAGGCATGCACAAAGCATACATACATACATGCATACATACATACATACATGCTGGCAAAATACACATACACATAAAATAATAAAAAAATTAAAATAAACAAGAGTGTAGTTAAAAGTTTAAAAAGTATATAAACATGTGTGAGGCATGTCTCCTGCGGTGATCTTTAAGACAAAGGACAAGAAAACACAGGCTTAGCTACAAAGGTCTTCAGCACATAAGGACAGCTGTGGACACTACTGCGTGAACAGAAAGGTCACAGTGGGCTTTGAACTCAAGGCCCATTGTTGAGGTAGATATCAAACAGATGCTGTTTCTACTCACTGAACAGGCTTGCAAGTCAGTAACCGCCTCAGTTCTACTCAATTCAAGATTTTGCTTTACACAGACTTGGCTTTTCTTTCCACCTGGTAGTTTCAAGGTAGCTGTGACTTCCACAGGCTAAAGATCATGAATCACTTAAGCAAATAATGGCTCAGAAGGCTCCATCTCAGGGAAAATCCACTCGCTCTGGATGGTAACTCTACTCTCACTCAGTCAAGAGTTTCTTGTCATAAGACAATCGTCTAGAAATATCTGGCCATACTCACTGCTTTCAAGTTGCTTATCATTTCATTATGGTAGAACAAACATCCTTGGATGAAGAAAATAGTATTGAGTATCTACTACCTGCCAGAACAAAAACTTCCAAGCATTTCCTGGGACGTTTTCTTCCTTTTTCCAAGTTTTTCTCCTCAAAATGTATCACAAGAGCTTCTCACGCAGGTGAAAGTTCCCTGTGGCTCGCTCCACCCTTGAACAGTTCACAGCAGCCCAGGGAACACTATTGCTTCAGGAGCGGCCTCAGACACAGCTTTTCATCTCCCCACAGAGGCATTCTCCTATGCACCTGAAAGAGTGGAGCTCTTGATGGCAAATCAAACATCATTTTAGCTTAATATGTTTCTCAGTCAACTCAGCTTAATTTTTGTCCTCCCTCCACACAAACCGTTTTTCATACAACTTCCAAAGGCAGGAACGGTTTCCTGGCCTCTTGAAACTCAGCGTGCTCGGCACTGTGGGATTTAATCAAGTTTTCTGAGCAGCTCCACGCTGAGCCTGCAGCACTGGGTGGTAAGGGAAGACGGTTCGCAAAATGAACCGGGAGAAAATACGATTTTTCCCTTTCTATTTCCAAGTCTATATTTAGCTCTCAACGTTTGCTTCTGCTCTGTAGCCAGTCCTAAAGGGTGATCATCCCACTGAGAACCACTGTCCCCAAGATTCCACTAGAGACGCTGACAGACATGTGGGGCCAGACAGGGATCCACAAGGACGAGGACGGGAGTCTCTGTGCTGAGCGCTCGTTTGGAATTGCGTTGACTGAACATAGAAAATTGCACGCTGGGACTCCAGTGATGGCTCGGTTGGTAAGGCACTTGCCATGCCAGCATGAGGTCCTGAGGCTGGGTCCTCAGAACCCGGGAAAAACTTGGCACTGTGGTGCACATCTATAGGCCAGTGTGGGGCCAGGAGCAGCAGGCAGATCCCTGGATCTTGCGGGCCTGCCAGTCTGGTCAACTGGTGAGTTCCAGATTCAGTGAGGGACCTTGTCACTAAAAATAAGACAAAGAACAACTGAGATGCCCAAAATTAACCTTCCAACGTGTACATGCACATACATGTACACCTGTATGTTCACAAGGAAATACATGAACACATGTACACACATGCACACACAACTGCATATTGCAATGTATTTCAGCTTAGACTCTGCCCAAGTGTCAGGAGGCTTTTAAATAGGATTTCTCTTCAGTCTAGTCCCCTAAATGTTCCCTGGTAAATTCTCTTTTGCATGTGGCAAAGATCTTTTGTTTGTGTATTTGTTCCTGGGACCTTTCCTTGTGAGCTGGCCTGCAGCTCCCACAACCTCCTTTAGACAGGAAATACCGTGAGAGACTAAGCAAACAGAATTATAAAGCACAGACAAATGGTGCCTGATTCTGAAACTCAAAGCAAGTCAGATTTGACCATCACCCTCCAGGAAAACGAAGCTTATCAATAATAATACGTGGCTCCACTTTATACTTTGCAAATTAGTCTGCCAGTCTCACCAGCCACCCCTCAGGGTTGGCAAGAAGAACTGGCGCCCCAGGTAATATTTTTTTGGCAACCCCTCCC
The DNA here is from genome assembly GCF_903995425.1 of Onychomys torridus. Taxonomy (NCBI): domain Eukaryota; kingdom Metazoa; phylum Chordata; class Mammalia; order Rodentia; family Cricetidae; genus Onychomys; species Onychomys torridus. The sequence goes on from NC_050455.1 coordinate 5,331,799, forward strand.
CAAAACAACAAAGCCAGTCTCCCACTGCTCTCTCCTCTCCGTTCCTCAGGTTGCCCTATCTCTCTAATTGGTATTCATCCAACGCTGAACAGTAGCTCTCAGTACTTGTGATTAACAGCCTTGTGAGACCTTGTGCAAGCAGCGAGAGTTGGCTCTTGTACCCACCATTTAAAAAGGACGCTGGAATATGAGACTCTTGTTTCAAAGAGGTGCAGATGGATGGCACTGTGTTCCCACCATCTGAATGGGTCACAACAGCAAGGGATATGTGGCTCAGTCAAGTGGAGGGGATGTCTGAGTCCCTCTGCAGGGCTGCTCCCAGCATCTCTCTGCACTGGGAAACTTTGAAAGCTGCATCTGGGCCTCCATCACTCCACATAAATAAATCACCTGCTTGTTTAGTGTTGAGATTCCCTTTGCTTGTCATTTTTATTTTAATGTGTGTGTGTGTGTGTGTGTGTGTGTGTGTGTGGCCTGTGTGCCTGGGTGAGTGAATGACACCCGTGTATGAGTACCCTCAGAAGCTAGAAGAGGGTGTTGGATCTCCTAGAGATGGCGTTACAGGTAGTTGGGAGCATCCTTAAGTAAGTGCTGGGGACCTAACTCCAGAGTTCAGGAAATCAGGGCAGCAAGCATTCCCACACACTTTTGTCTTTCAAGAGCCCTGGGATATTCACTCCATTTGCTTTTCTTCCTATATTCTGGTCTGTGAAGCACCCCTTTCACCACCACCTTATGGCAGCTTCTGTGGGTCATAGAAAGCTGCATACTCTTGTGTATTCATAGTCTTGCTAGAGAGTAGCCAGGTTTCATGCACAACCCTCTACACTAAGTGGCCCAAAAGGTCTGTCGCTAGGAAGAATTTTGCATGTCAGAGTCTGATCCCACCATATGGGGCTCTTTGCTCTGTACTGGAGCTGGGCATGGGATTTCAGAAACATGTTTGGAGTCTCATGGAACCACCAAGTATGTTTGGATTGCACCAGATTTTACAAGCCGTGGAGCAAATTGTAAATACTTTTTGGATACTGCTGCACATTTTATAAATAATTCTGGCAGAGTTTTAATTCTCTAGGACCTCAGGGGTCTGTTATATTCAATTTTTCATTATTTGTTCATTTCCATGTGGCCTTATTTCTGCAAACATGATTTCTTGAAAAATGGAATTAGGTCCAGATTTAGCAAATACAAAAGGATGGTTTGTAGCATCTCTCTCATCAACTGGTTCTGAGCAGAGGCAGAATGAACTCATCTGTACTTAGTGAAGCATAATTGAGAATTTACACGTAGGCACTGAAGGGAGATTGAGATTCCTAATCGCACCCAGATTCGCAGCTGCTGTCCTAGCTTAGGGTAACTGGGTCTCTCTCCCTCTCCCTCCCCTTCATTCTCCCTCCTCTTCCTCTCCCTCCTCCTCCCGCTTTTTCTCTTCCTCTCTAGTCCTACTCAAAGTCACCATCCTCACCCTGCCCAACCCAAGCACACTTGATAAGAGAGATCAACAACAAGTGGCCCCAGTGACAAGTTCGCTCATTGCTTTGCAGAGCGTTTTGTGCTTAGCTGCACTGGTCCTTAGCTGTGCTGGTCCTGTCCCTGATCCAAGGAGAAAGAAACAGCTCTACCACCTGCCATGATCATTCTTCTCAGCTGTGAGCAAATACCCAATAAGAAGCAGCTTAGGAGCCTGGGGAACCAGCTCAGTCAGTAGGTGTTCTTTGCAATGAAAGTGCGAAAACCTGAGTTTGATCCTCAGCACCCATGGTGTGTGTGCTCTGTAAAGGGAAGACTGGGACAAACAGGTCACTGGGGTTTACTGGCTGGCCAGCCTAGTTAGCAAGTTCACACACACACACACACACACACACACACACACACACACACACACGAGAGAGAGAGAGAGAGAGAGAGAGAGAGAGAGAGAGAGAGACAGACAGACAGACAGACAGACAGACAGACAGACAGACGGAGACAGAGAGAATGGAAAAGAAGTCTGGACACGAAACTGCTATGATGCTTACCTTCCCTGGGGTAATTGTGGAGCTCTTGAGACCCACTTTTCTTCCTCATACTTCTGAGCTCCAGGTACATCAGCTGGCTCCAAACTCCCAGAGGCATTTCCATGGGATTCAATGGCTGTGGAAGTCCTGGCTCAGTGTAATTTTAAGTTCAAGTCTTGTCAGCACATGTGTACACAGGACTCTTAAGAGAACCAATGTCCTGACAGGCCCAGGTCTATGATCTTCCCTTCCTCTCAAAGCTGAGCATTAAGTCAGCTCCATGAGGCTTGCCACAGACAAGAGCTGGATGTTTTTCCAAAAGTAAAACTCATCTTATAGTTAGAATAAGAAGACATAGTAACTAACACAGAATAAACAACCCATAGCATCCAAACTGCAGATCATTCCCTGAACCCTTCATTTTTACAGTTCTAGTAACTAACGCTCATGGAAATAAAACCCTTGGCTAGCTAGGCTAGCTGGCTTTGGAACAGGTGCTGTCTAGCGCCTCTCTGGGTCCTTCAGCGGTCTTGTCTCCTCAGCTGTCTAACTCCAAACTGTTCTGCACCACCGCTGAAGTGTCCCTTGCCTTTGGAAGCCTGTATGCTTGCACTGCCCCCCTCTACCACACTGATGAAGCAGTATCACATAGAATGAACCTTGCACGCCCTAACTTCCTGTGATCTTTCCACCAGCCTCCATTCACCGTCTTTACCGGCAAACTGTATTGTCCATGCACCCCAGTGCCACACAATCCTCCATAAATCTGATGAATAAAACTGAGCCAACAAAATGCTTGAATTTCACAAACCACTTGGTCAGTTTTATATATGATGAGGAAACCCACCTCTGGTACTTTGTAGACAGCTCCCATCCTCAGAAGAGTGAGGCCATCGTGGACACAGGTCACCAAAGGTTGGTGCCAAGGCCAGAGGGCTTAACTTTAAAAAAGCAAAATAAAGGGCAAGAGTAACTCTGAGTAGCATGGATGTGATCCCAAATGTAAGCCCTGATGAATGTGGGGACTGAACTAGAAACAAGGCAGAAAAATAGGAGGCTTGGGCGTCAGGAAGCATAGACAAGGGCAGTTCTAGATCCTGTTCATGTGCCAGAGAACATAGTTATGCAAAATACAGGGACAGTACGATGGCTCAGACTTGAATTCAGTCGCTGGAACCCATAGTGGAGAGAACAATTCCGGAAAGTTGACCTCTGACCTTCACATAGATGCCATTATGCACATCAGCACCAACATTCACACCACACATATACAAAATAATAGTAATAATCATAATAATATGATGGTCATAGAGTAGGATGACCTGGAAATGTTGATGCCAGGACACAGGTTGAGATCGACCCCCCCTCAAAGTCAAATATTGTTTACATTGGGAGTTTTGTTAATTTGCTTTTAGATTTTTAATTTTTTATTTAAAATTTTCCATACAGTATAGTTTGATCATGTTTCCCCTCCTCCAACTCCTCCTAGGTCCACCCCACCTCCCTACCTACCCAACTTCATGTTCTCTCTCTCTCTCTCTCTCTCTCTCTCTCTCTCTCTCTCACACACACACACACACACACACACACACACACACACACTTTGCTTTCTCCCTCTCTTGCCCTCCCTCCAGGACTTATGTACGAATCAATTCATAAACTCTGTGGCTGTACACATAGGATTTGTACAGGTTCAAGCCAGACAGGGTCCCAGTCCTGAGAGGGGGAAATGGGCAGCAGGCTCCACCAGTAACCAGAAGCTATTTGCTCTTGAGACCTGTTGTCAAAGAGAACATCAATTTTTTACAATGCAGTGTCACTGAATTTACATTTTTAAAGGTATAAACCTTCTCTTGTTTCTTTAATCAACTCTAATAAATTGTAGATGTTATTCTCATGTAAAAATTTAACAGTAACTTTCATGTGTAACACAATGTTGGAAAAGGATTTGAAATCAATGGAAATACAGTACCCACTGAAGTAAGCTGTCTGCATTGTGTTAGTGGCGAAGGACTGGGAAGCCGCAGAGAACTGGGAACAGCATCGCTTCTAACACCAGGCTGACAGAGTGCGCCTTGGATTTACTCTCTGCAATCCAGCAGAGGCATCCCTGCTGCCAGGTCTAGCTGGGGATGGGGGAAGCCAGGACTTGGAGATCTCCTGGAGACCTAGCAGTCAGGGTCACCTCATTTCTATTCACCTTTCGGGAAGGAGCTGACACTATGAGCAAGAATTTGCCTTTCAAAAGGTGGAGTTGAGCAGGGGGAATGATATTGGGAGAAAGTAAAAATTGTTCCCTTGGGTTCCATGTAACTGTTCTATCTAACCCAATCATAATGTTTGACCTATTGAGCATATGATTTGGAGGGCTTTTTATATATATATATATATATATATATATATATATATATATATATATATATATATATATATAAAATTCTCATTGGGGAAACTATTTTCAAATCTTTTTTCCCAATATAGACCTAGTATCTTTCGCTAGACTGATTCATAACACAAATAGCCAGCAGGAATAGTATATCCAGATTACTAAAGTTGATGAACAGCAATGCAATTAATCTCTGAGTACTTCGGAGAATGTGCTCTCTCCCCACTTGTACCTCACTGTAGTTTTACCCCTGCACATGACCCCAGAAACAGAGCTTCCATTCGCAGGCCCCTGGCTTCTCTGTAAAACAGATAGATACCTTTGAAAACCAAGCTCAAAGGTCGGAGTCCAGTCTGTAGTGTCGCAAACATCGTGAGATTCACTGAAACTCTGACCCTGGTTTAGACTTGGAAAGGGTCCTCCTAGGGATGCCACCATTGCCATTCTGCTGAAATCTGGTTTTCCTCATGGATTTAGCCTGAGACTAGCACCCTCATGCAGGTCAAAGCTGATTGAGCACACATGTATACACTCACACATATTTTAGTATCACATTTCATTAGTGACTTTAACATTCAGTTGAACACTATTTATAAAGACTAGGAGACTCTTAGGCCCTCAGAGATGATAAAGATGAATTAATTATAGTCCTTGCCCCCAAGAAGTTTAAAATCCAGCATGAAGATAAGACAGTAGTCTGATAACTTACATGAGAGAGCTTCAAACAAAATAGAGTGTGGATTCAAAAGAAAAAGATAGGTAAGGAGATAGAAGTTGCTGCCACTGCAAAGGGCCTTGAAGGGTTTCTAACAGGAATCTATTAAGCAGGGAGGGAGGAAAAGAAAGCTGTGGAGACACCCAAGGGTAAGAACACAGAGACTCACAGCTTATCTTCTGTGCAAATTTACACCGAATATTAAACTGCAATGTAGGTTTTTAAAACTTGGCTTGGTCTTCATCATCGCTGATAATGATCACTCACCAGCAAAGAAATTCTTAAATATTGAATGCAGCACGAAAAGAACTGAAATAATTCACTCTAGTTTAATGGCTAGTGTGGAGGTGCAGGGTCGTCCATCAGTCATTCAGTCTGTTTGCGAGTGGGGGCTCCAGGGATAACCAGTGGGAAAGGAATCCTCAGAGGTGGAACTTCCCCAGTCCCTGCAACTGTGTTCTCACATAATAGTAATAGATGCCTGCCTACTGGGTATCTCCCCACACCATCTACCCTCAGAGACAGTTGCACAGTGACATTGTGGAATTTCCTCACTGGTCATGTATCCCTTATTTCTCATCAATGTCCTCCCTTTGAGAAGAAAGCATAATATAGTACACATTATAATAACTCAGTAGGGACTAGAGGGATGGCTCAGCAGGTAAAGGTGATCTCTGTGCAAGCCTGATGACCTGAGTTGAGTCCCTGGAACCCACTCATGGTAAAAGGAAAGAACTGACACCTGAAATGACCTCCACAGATGTGCCAGGGCACACACACACCACCACCCACAACGATAATAATAAATGTTTTTAAAACACTCGGCAGAACTAACTACACCCCACATCAAGGTTGCACATCCTCAAGTGGCTCTCTGTAGGTTGTCCTGCTTGCAAAACGAGGCCAATTCAAGTCACCTAGATAACTTAAAGACGGAGAAGAGTAATCATTCAGGGTTCATCAAGTGCTTTTATATGAAAAGCACGGTGTATGTCATAAACAGGGCTGTGACTTCGGGGGACACAATAACAACAGGCAGAAATGAACTTCTAAAACAAAAGCCCCATTCTCATGTAAATGCTCAATAATAAAGGCTATGGGAGAAAGCTGCAGGAAATGTTAAAATATAAACAAGTATTTTCCATGAGGAGTCAGCAGATTTTATCAAGTTAATAAATTATCACAATAGTTTGTATAAAATCAGATTCATGCAGAACCAGCCCTGAGAATAGAGTGTGTGGCTCCTGGCATTATCTGGCAGGAAAATTTTATTGATTTTTGGAGAACATGGGATCTGGGAGATTTTTGAATTAGGCAAGGGTGATGACCCAGTTTGGGAGGGAAGGCTTAAAAACAATCCCAAAGAAGAATAAAGCCCAAGGAAAGGTCTCTGAATGTTGCTATTTTTAACCATTCAGGCCTATATGACAGAAAGAGAATTCCAGAAACTGAATGCAACAGGAAACGTGCGTGTGTGTGTGTGTGTGTGTGTGTGTGTGTGTGTGTGTGTGTGTATGCGCACATGTAGGTGCACACATATCCATGTGGACTCCCAAAGGTATCTTTCTCAGTTGCTCATGACTTTATTCCCTTGAATCAGTAAATAAGCAACCTGAACTCACCCTTTTGGCTCAGCTGGCTGGCCAAGAAGCTCCCATGATCCACCTGTCTCTGCCCCACCCCCCAACAGTGCTAGAGTTACAGGCACCCCGCTGACCATGCCTGGCTGGCTGGGGTGCTTCCCTTTCCCCCTTTTTTCTTTCTCGAGTTGGCTGGAGATCCACACTCAGGTCCTCATGTGTGCACAGGAAGTGCTGAGCCATCTCCCCAGCCCCCCAAAGAAAACTTAAGAACTCCACTATCCCCCTCTTTATCATAAACTTAGCATCAAATGTAAATGGACAAAGTTTATTTATAATTAAATATAAGTTTGAGGAAAATAAATGCATTCTGATTTTTATTAGTGTATGAGAGAATCAAGCTGTTATATTTTTTCTAGGGTTATGGTTTGACTTAAAAAATCCTTATATGAAATAAAGACCCCAGCATTGAGTTATAATATATTAGAAGCAGATGTGCTGAACTTAAAGATTGGTGTGACATTTGTACAGTCACTAAGAATCCCAAGGGGGAAAATATGTATCAATTAGCTATTGCTAAAATAACATTGTATAAATAACCACAAAATAGTGTCACACAGAGAGAAGTGCTTGTCTTCATCATCTTGGGAATCCGCTGGAGTATTTCTGGTTTGCATGTGACATTTTACCTGATCTGTGCGTCTATGTCCTCCTTAGACCACTAGCCTAGCCAGAACTTCCATTCACTTACAGCAGTCAGAGCAGAAAATGTGGCTAAGACCAAAATTATGATCCTCACTCGTGCCAGCCAGATCCAGTGAAGGGTGCTGCAAAAGAGGAGGAACTGATCCAAGAAACAGACGTAGTTTTGTTTCAATGTTACAGATCAGAAGGGGTTGTGGCAGGAGTGGACCACAGATAGACAGAGGGAAGGAAAGCCGACGTCTTTGAGATGCAGCTCACACTTCTAACAGAGTATGTGGTATAAAGAAGTGGAGACAGAGCGGCTCTTCCTAAGGCTGTTCAGTGTGGGGTCAAGCATCCCCCTAAACCCTGTTTAAGACTGCTAATGGCAAGTCTCATTGTAAGCATACCTTTATGTATTCTCCTTTCAAGCATGGTAAGCTGTGAGGAACCAAGCTGATTTGACATTTTATTTTATTTTTTATTTTGTTACATTTGTGAATATGTCTGTGTTTGTGTGGGTGTGTCCACATGGAAATTGGAGGACAACTTGGAGGAGTCAGCTTTTTCCTTCTCTTATGTTAGTCCTGAGGATAGACCCAGGTCACCAGGCCCAGCTTAAAGCACCTTCTTCTGCAGAGCCATCTCACCAGCCCTAATTTAACTTTTTCTTTCTTTCTTTCTTTCTTTCTTTCTTTCTTTCTTTCTTTCTTTTCTTTCTTTCTTTCTTTCTTTCTTTCTTTCTTTCTTTCTTTCTTTCTTTCTTTTCTTCCTTGCTTTCTTTTTGGTTTTTCGAGACAGGGTTTCTCTGTGTAGCTTTTGTGCCTTTCCTGGAACTCACTTTGGAGACCAGGCTGGCCTCAAACTCACAGAGATCTGCCTGGCTCTGCATCCCGAGTGCTGGGATTAAAGGCGTGCTCCACCACCGCCTGGCTTAACTTTTTAAAAAAGATTTTCATTTCAAGTATGTATGGGGAGGTTGACGTCTTGTGGACTTGAATGAAGGTACCCAGGGAGGTCAGAAGAGAGAACTAGATACCCCAGAGCTGAAGTTCCACATGGTTGTGAGCCACATGTTGTGAGTGATGGCAGTCTAACTCTGCAAGAATGGTGTGTACTCTTAGGACTCTGTAGATAACTCAGTGATAAAAGCACTTGTTCTCACCGGGGACCTAGGTTTGATTTCCAGCACCCAAATCGTGGCTCACAACCATCTATAACTCCAGTTCCAGGAGATCCAACACCTTCTTCTGAACTCCATAGGCACCAGTCACACGCATAGTATATATACATACATGTAGGCAAAACACTCATACACATAAAATAAAATAAATCTTTAAAAATGTAAAGCAAATAGTACAGCTCTTAACCACAGGCACTTTGACAGCCCTGGTTTGACTTTTTAAATGATAGCTATCAGGCACTTCTGTGGAGCTGACTTGAGCAGCTCCTGTTTGGGTGACTCATCACCCTGTCTTTCTGCAGTCCCGTTGTGCTTTCCAATTCCTGAATGACTTGGTGTTCCACCACAGCAGCGGGGAACAGCTCCCACTCCGGACTCCACTCCAGCCATGACTGCATCAGACAGCTTGCCCTGGCTCCAGACATTAGGAGTCTCAGTGACTTCCTAACGACCCAGATTACTCCCAGGTGCCTCACAGCAAACTTCCTGTTGGTGCAATGAGAGGCCTGTTGATTTTACTGGGGCTTGTGACTGGAACAATGAGAAGCTTTGTTGTGATTGGTCACTTCGTCCTGGCTACATACTCCAGCTACTCAGTTCACTTTTTAAGCCAGCTAAGAAACACAACCTCGGCTGCCTCCTCATGGTGTCCAATAGCCCAGGAAAGGGGTTTGCCCAGTAGTCTTCTTTCTTCATTCTAGTGATCTTTACAATGGTGGAGCAAGCTGGGCTGCTACAAAGGAGACAGCACAGGCAGTAAGCAGCGGCCGAGGTTGCTGCAGCAGCACGGGTGAGATAGGGATGAAAGAGTCCCAGAGAGCAACTGGGGCAGGAACTTCAGGGAGCAAAGGCAGAGAGGGTGATTGACAGTTGTAGATACAGAAAGAGATCAAAGAAAGAGAAACAAGGTAGGCAGCCATAAAAAAGGATGGCAGGCCCCAGTTGCTAGAATGATTTCAGGGATTGGTTGATGGCAACTCTGGTCTGGTAAACAAGCATTCCTCTACATTGGATAACTATGTGCCATTCCTCAAGCACCACTTTTTTCCCAGAGATAAGGTCTCTCACTGGACTGGGCTTCACCAAGTAGGTTAGACTCTATCACCTGTCTTAACTTTCCCAGCGCTGGGATTGCAAACACACACCATCACGCCCAGCTTTTTATACAGGTGTTTGGGGGGAAGATTTAACTCAGGCCCCCATGCTAGCAAGGCAAAGACTTTACCAACTCCTCTATCTCCCAGTCCCCAGGAAGCAAATTGCGTTTGTTTTTCTTCTGTTCCTGTAAGAAAGAACTCTGACAAAAGCACTTGTGGGAACAGGTCTTGTTCCAGCACAGACCAAAGGTCCACCATGGAACCAAAGCATCAGGAGCCTCACGCAGCAGGCTCCATAGCATCCATAGTCGAGGAGCAGAGAGTGGGGGATGCACAAGCTTGTTTAGCTTCCTGTCTCTTCCACAGTCCCAGGTCTCATCCAGGGAACAAGGCCGGCCATGATGAGTGGATCTTTTAATATCAATCAATGAAATCAAAATAACCCCCTCCAGGCATGCCCATCTCCCAGATGACTCTAGAGCCTGTCAAATTGACAATTAGCACTAACCATTATATTTATACAAAATTTTAGAAGGCCCTCTATATATGTCAGTTAGTTAACTGGTGTTTAAAAGTACTATACATTCTGACTCAGTAACTCTATTTCTGAAAACATGAAATAATGTGTACACATTATATTTTTTAATGATCGTAAGGAAGAATGTGGTTCCTTATGCTATCTTCACACATGCAGCATGTACTTTGTAAATATATATATATTTTGTTTTTGTTTTTGTTTTTCGAGACAGGGTTTCTCTGTGTAGCTTTGCACTTTTCCTTGAACTCGCTTTGGAGACCAGGCTGGCCTCGAACTCACAGAGATCTGCCTGGCTCTGCCTCCCAAGTACTGGGATTAAAAGTGTGCACCACCACCACCCGGCCAATATTTATAATTTTAATATTTTTTCCAGCTAAAATTTACCCTTTCAGTTGTTTTTGCTTTCTCTGTCAAATCATTTAAAAAACTCCTCCTTACCCAAATCCTACATTTATAGAAACCAAACATTCGATCAAGTAAAATATATTATTATAAAATCAAAGAAAGTTTGAGGGAGTCTGCAGAGCTTGCCAAAAATAGTTCTGGGGCAGATGCCAGATCCAAACATGGTTTGGTTGTGGCTTGTTTGTCTATGAGTGGTGTGTGGACTCCGATTTAAATATTATCATTGATAATTCTGGGCTCCTTGGCTGGCTGAGACTTTAAAGGCAGTGCCAATAAACCCACTTACTTCCTGGTTAATTGGCGTGCATTTCACAGATATGGGGACAGTCTGGAGGTTGGCAGGAATGCAGTAAAATGCTTTTGCCTTCCTGCTTCCCAAGATGGACACACCTGGCCCTTCTCAGGCCAGACTGCCATTGCAATCCACAGCCACCCTTCTGGGCCAATAGAAGCTCAGCTTCCTATCACTTGGAAACAGGGGTTGAGCAAGGCTGAGAGGTAATGCTGACCATTCTGCCTTATTTTATTCACTTCAGTGCGTCATGGTAGGGTTTGCTTTCATGTGTCTTCTCCCTTCTCCTTCATATTCTCCAGTGAGTTCCTTTTTCTCCCATGCCTGGCTCTTCAAGGGACAGTTCAAATAGAGCCTCCACATGAAGTCCTAGAGACATCTCTCCTCTACCCTGAGAAAGGGCTTGGCTCTCTTCCCTCGAGTTCCCATTGCTTTGTACTTACACCACTGCACTAAGTACACACTGTGTTTTGTTGTGTTTCTGCCTTCATTCCCAAAATGAATTCAGACACTTCAGCAAGTGTCCCACCATATGTCTTTTTTGGTGACCCTATACAACTGAGCAAAACTTCAGGACTGGGTCAGCCAACCAACTTCATTTCCCTACTACACTGGGACTATTGAAGGATATTTGACTAGGAATACAGGTTTCTGCCATTACCTGCTTCATAGCAGCTAAACACTAAACACTTCCTTCCCATTCTCTACTTACAACAGAGCTGTCCCAAGCCTTCTTGCCCTAGTCACTCTCAGTAACCACCACTTTGTTCCTCCCTAGATTCTGCAGTTAGTTTGGATTTCTTCTTTGGGAGAGAAAGACCATTCTTCTAGAACTGTATCAACTCCTTCTCCTCATTACATGATCCATTTGTGATGAGTGATCATCATTGTCAGTTTGACTGGATTTTAAATCACCTAGGAGACACACCTCTGCATGTATCTGTAACGGTGTTCCAGAGTGACTTGACTGAGGAGGGAAGACCCACTCTGAATATGAATAATCCCATCGTGGACTGAATGAAATGGGAAAAGGGAACAAGCCAACTGAGTCCCAGCATGCATCTCTGTCTGCTTCCCAATTGGTCGGTGAATTATGACTAATCACCTGCCACCATGACTCCCCACCATGATGGTCTATACCCTTGAACTATGAGCCAAAATAAACACTTCCTTCCCAAGTTGTTTTCCATTAGGTATTTTAGCAGACACAGGTAGCTATTTATACGCTAAGACTTAGCTATGTAGTATCCAGACTACCGTGGATACTGCTACTGTCCACTCGGATCCTATTGAGGGGCAGACACACTGTCTCAGCTGCTCTGCTTAAACTTCATGGCTCTTCCCTGTGCTGGAGCCTGGTCCTCAGCCAAACAGTTCCAGCCCACCTAGCTAGACGTCTATATGCACTCCCTTGGAGGGCCAGCTTCAGCAAATGAGTGACCAGCACAGGTGGAATGCCTTGTCTCAAGGTGGAAATACACTTGTGTTGTGGTTCAGGATTCAGCAGCACCTTTCAGAAAATTCCAATCAGGGTCATGCTCAGCTCTCCTCTCTTCCTAGCCTACTTCCTCATTCCCAGAAGCATGTTCTCCACAATCAATTTAATAAAAATCTCAGAGCCAGAAATGGCAGCACAATCTGTAATCCTAGCTACTTGGGGGAGTTGAGACAGGAAGATCGTAAGGTCAATAGTAGCCTGGACTACATCGCAAGTTCAAGTTCAACCTGGCCTTCATAATCTCATCTTTAAAAAAAATCTGTTCCAGGCTCCCCTCCCAGGGAACTCATACTGTGGTTATAGGGAGAGGTCTGAGTCCAGAGAATGCCTCTTCCAGGTCCTTATGTTTCTGAACAACAATCTGGATAGAGACACATTGATGGCAGCAGGAACAGAGATGGATAAGCTAGGAAATAAGTCAGAGATGGAGTCCTGTATAGGCTACAAAGGAGGTCCAGGGCCCTGTGACCTTTCATGTTCATGATGCACTCTCTGCATTCTGAATTATACATGCGGGTAGTAGTTGGATTCTCTAGTCCTTCTCTGTCTTTGACTTCTTTCATGTTGATATTGGAGCCTTTCCAGGCTCCCTTTGCATGCTATTCTGCTTCACTAGGACACAGGTGTCAGGGTGCAGGTGACTCCTCTTTGTCCATAGCCAAGGCCCTCTGAGACCCTGTCTCCCACCTCATCAGCAATCTAGCCTATGACCAGTAACCCTCTTCTCCCCTGAGTGTCTCATTAAGTTCATTGCTCTCTGTCATAGATGAGTCTGTGCAAGGCACTCTTTTAACTAAACCAACAAACAGCCTCACTCATCCAGGATCCTCCACGTACCTCCTTTGTGGCCTCCATAGAAAAGTCCTAATGCCGAAGTAATCTGCAATTGCAGTTCCCACTCTCTCACCTCCTTAGAGTAGTGTAATTCTTCAAGATCCAGTAGACCAGAAGAGGAAGAAATGTAGGAGAAAACACACTCCATTTATGACGTGTCTGAGATACCTATCGTTTTAAATGCAAATTTTCTGTTAAGGAGTTGGTAATGAGGGTCTCAAGCCATGGTGTGGTGGTAAATATTTACCTGGCTCTCTGCTGGAAGCTGGATGCTTTAGTGTATATGTGTATCTAGTTTTGCACTTATCACTTACATGAAGGATATAATTTATAATAGCCAATTATACAACACTTTTATGGCAAATTGCATTCTACCGATAGATTCTCAAAGTGTGTTTTCATTGACTTTTGCTACGCTCTTGTATCCATAAAAAACCCTGTGGTTGTAGGTGATGAATGAGTCTGATAACAGAACTTTTGAGGGCAATGGACTGACCTTTTTTGGGCTAGATGTGTTTGACCACAGGGCCTAAGGTGTCAGACTCTCACCATTGTTAAAGATCAACCAAGGGCGAGGGTATCAAGTACATTGTCTTACACCAGGAAAGGTAAAAAAGACACAGACTCCCATGAGTATATGTAAAGCAGAAACAAATTTTATTTAAAAAAATAAAAAATTTTAAAATTTTATTTTTAAAAAATTACAGAAAAAAATGAGAAAGTAAAAGTTGAGAAATTAAAGAAAGAGAGAGAGGGGTTTCCAAGAGAGGAAAAGGACATAGACGTTCCTTGTCCAGGATTTTTATAGGGCCATGGAAGAGCCTGGACAGAGGCTAAAGTAATTGCTGTGAGATTAAGTCTCTGGACTATTCAGAGATACTAGAAGGCCATATGCACTGTGCCTGCCCATCTACTCCATCCAGGGAGGTGTCCATGCTCTATCCACATGCTGACCACATAGCTAGGACTAGTCACTGTCTCCTGTTGCTACCTCCAACTTTGCATGTGTTTCAAGTGGTGCTGATTATACTGAATTCTCTTAGTTCCCACGGCTTCCACGGAGGACTCCCAGTGGTGCTGGTGAGTGACCCCTTGCCTGTACCATTGTCTGGGATCTCTTTCCTGGAATGGGAGGAAGCTTTTAGAAGCCATTCTTACAATTTATTCTGTTATATTAGCTGCATTAGAAGCAAGGATATGTGAAGGGGCAATGGCTTCTAGCATGTGTTCCCTAAGGGGTCTTGTGGATGCTGTCTGGCTGACCCCCCAACACTGGCCAAGCTTGCTTCCTAGGGTCTGTGCCAGCCTCTTATAGGGTCCACTCAGCTATCTCATACCCAACTGTGGCTCTTTGTTTCTCATCCCTGGTGTTCCTAGCCTACTGACAGCTTGTGGTTTTCCCCCATGGGCCCTTCTTCCTTGCCGTCTCCTGTGAGATAGCTCCTGCCTCAAGCTCAGGTAGAACATCCATGTTGGCTGATGTCTGTGTTAATGAATAAAGGAGAGTAAATCAATGAAGATGTAACCAGAACTTCCCTTGTTCACTGAAGACACAGTCTTTCCGCTGTTGTTGTTGGCTGAATCATGCAGGTAGATTTTTTTTTAAATATTATAATACTTCCTTAATTTTTCCTATTAACCACAGGATAATACACTATTCAGCTTAATCTGCATTGTCAACATTTATACATTGATTTCTAAACTCGAAGCAATCAGTATCTAAATCGAGCCCTGGTTTGTAGCATTTCCCAATTCCCCAGGTATAAATGTTCCCACTATGGCAGTTAGCTTTTTGTTTTTGTTTTTTTAGATTTATTTATTTATTATGTATACAGTGTTCTACCTACATGTCAGAAGAGGGCACCAGATCAATTATAGATGGTTGTGAGCCACCATGTGGTTGCTAGGAATTGAACTCAGGACCTCTGGAAGAGCAGCAGTGCTCTTAACCATCTCTCCAGCCCAGCAGTTAGTTTTTAAGCCTTCAGTAACAGCATCACTTGGTTGAGATGGAAGTAGCAAACTCTTATAATGAATTTCTACTATTCAGATATGACAAACACACATCATCACCTCAACAGCATAGATATAAAGGAATGTAGTAAAAGAAAGTGATACATTTTAAGTATGTATTATCTTTAAAATCCTAAATTTAGCAATGCCTAGATTTGGCTCACAAAATTCTTGAAAATGCGCAGACTGGTTTTCACGAGCTGGTTCACTATCCTACTGGTTTAAAGTAAAATGAGGAGCTCTGGGGTGGAACGGTGAATGGATCAACATTCGTCAAAACAGAGCTTATGCGTAGTTAAGTTCCTGCAGGAAGAATACAATTACAACAGTTAGTAACAGAAGGTAGCTGAGGGTGAAATCTTGAAGGGTACCAACATATAAAAGTAGGCAGTTTAAAAAGAAAGCAATAGGGGCTGGAGAGATGGCTCAGACGTTAAGAGCACTGGCTGTTCTTCCAGAGGTCCTGAGTTCAATTCCCAGCACCCACATGGTGGCTCACAACCATCTATAATGAGATCTGGTGCCCTCTTCTGGCCTGTGGGGATACATGCTGTATACATAATAAATAAATAAATCTTTTTTAAAAAAGAGAAAGCAATAATATGAGAACTAGCAGGTGGAGACGTAGGAGCAGAATTAGAAGAGAAGGTGCTCAGAGCGGCTGCTGGTAAGAAGGAACTTGGGGAAGGGGAGGTAAGCAGTGTCAATAATAATGAGGGGTGATGACATCAAGGACATCAACAAATGACCCATTCCTTCAGGAGGTCATTTATTCATTCATGCGCCATATTGGATGAGTATTCTTATGTTATTGTTTGAATATGAACTGTGCCCTGCATGATAGACACTTGGTCCCCCGGCTGATGGTACTGTTTTTAGAGGAACCAGGTCACTGGGGGCAATGCCTTTAAAGGTTATACCTGGTTCCCATCGCTTTACCATCCTCTGCTTCATGTCTACCATAATAAACTTTTCCTGGGGAGATGTAAATAAACTTCTCTTCCACACAGATGTTGTTACAGACCAAAGTAACAATTCTATTAATCTCCAACTTGGTGAACCAATGAATATATTGGGATTACATATAAATCATGAACAAGAAGTTTCTTATAGGAGCATAGTGATCCCAAAACAGTTGCAAGGTCCTACCCCAGCCTAGATGACAACCCAGTGGGAGCTGAGACCCCTTTCATTTAACTATCTATTTCTTACAGACTCCAAATCTCCCAAGGCCACTTGCAGCTGGAGGGGAGGGGACAGGGGAAAAAAATAACTACAGTCTCAGCTCAGGATAATGTGACCCTCTTTCCCTCCTACCACTAAGGGTCAACAGCTGCATTGCCATTGCCATACCTCGGTCAGTGGCTACTGGGCCAAGGAAACCGCTATTCCAAAGTGAGGATGGGATGGTCCTGTTATGCCTTGGCGGGGGGGGGGATGGCGGGGGGGAGCTACATGAGGAGAGAAACCTCATTTACCTGCTGCTACCATGCTGCTCTGCCCAAGACACAGCTAAGCTCACATGGGCCAAGCCCTCTGAAACTGTGGGAAGATCAAACCTATCCTCCTCCAAGTTGTTCTCTTAGGCGTTTTGGTCATAGCTATGCAAAACTGACTAACATGCCGGATTTCTTGTCAATCAAGT
Source organism: Onychomys torridus (assembly GCF_903995425.1). Lineage (NCBI taxonomy): Eukaryota > Metazoa > Chordata > Mammalia > Rodentia > Cricetidae > Onychomys > Onychomys torridus. The sequence goes on from NC_050455.1 coordinate 5,348,666, forward strand.
GTATTAATTTTTGTTTAAGTGTTTTGCCTGCAAGTATGCCTGTGCATCATAAGTGTGTATCATAAGTGTACCTGGTGTCCATTGAAACCTGAAGAGGGCATTGGATCCCCTGCGACTAGAGTTACAGACAGTTGTGAGCCACCATATGGGTCCTGGGAACAGAACCTGGATCCTCTGGAAGAACAGTCAGGACTCACTACCATCTCTCCAGCCCCAAGGAAATCAAGTATTGTATATAAGGAGTCCATGAGTTCAAAGCTGGCTAGGACTCTAACGTCTATCCCAAGAACATAAGGGAGCAAAAGCCAAAGTGATGTGGTGAGAACTTTGAAAATTTAGGAGGCTGTATAAGACAGTCTCATGTCATTCTGCTTTATCCAAGCCCAGGACGTCACCAAAAACTCCTTGGAACACCCCCCCCCCCCGAGGTTTCTGGAATGCTGAGAAACACTACATAGGTGTTTGGTCATTGCAGAAAACAAGAAACACCCCACATGGTGTGACAGATAGCCTCAGAGTAGAAGGCAATGTCTGAGAAGTCACTGGGTCACTCTAGCAGGAAGCATAACCTAAGGGATTTGTGATGGACACTGATTAAAAGAGTTCTGAATGTCTGGGTCACCTCTGTGGTAAGGCTGCAGGTACAAGTCTGTATGTTCACACTGAGGAAGAGAAGAGTCAAAGAAGGAGTTCCCAGGCCTGGACTCGGACACAGCTGCCCACTTGCTGCATTAAATTATCTTCCAAAGAGCCAGGTGTGGTGGCACACTCTTGAAATCCCAAGTAGGGAAGCAAACCCAGCTTAGCCTGCTTGGTAAGTTCCAAGCAACTGAGAGACATTGACAGGCAATTTGTTACAGCTACTAAAGGTCTAACACAATAAATACCAGAGCATGCTTTTGACGTGTAAGTTTTCAATTGAAGTTTTTAAAATTTAGGTTGTTTTAGACTCTAAACAAACAGTTTTCTAAGACAAAAATGAAAGCTTTTTTTTTTTTTTTTTTTTTTTTGAGACAGAGTCTCACTATGTAGACCTGGCTGGCTTTGAACTCACGGAGATCTGCCTGACTCAACCTCCAGAGTGCTGGGACTAAAGGCATGTGACACCACGCCTAGCCAATAGTTTTGGGGGTTTTTGTTTTTGTTTTATGACAATGACCTACTTCATCTAGTCTAAAGCACTACTTAGTACAGGAGTAAGACATCAGTATTTCATGTTACAAAGGAAAAATCCCTCCCAATGTCAGAAATATTTAAGTGTGAGCAAAAATCAGCCTCAGATCATGAATATATCTTATTCTGTCTTCCTGAAGATAGCATGTGGGGGGGAGGAGTGTAGGCCAGAGGCTGATATGTGGTGTTTTCCCCTACCATTCTCCACTTTATTTTTTAAAAATACATTTGTACTAAATTTTTGAGAATTTCATACATGCATATAATGTATTATTTAAGATCTTATTTATTTAATTTATTTTTTGGCTTTTTGAGACAAGGTTTCTCTGTGTAGCCCTGGCTATCCTGGAACTCACTTTGGAGACCAGGCTGGCTTCTAATCTGGAGATTCATCTGCTTCTGCCTCCCAGGTGCTGGGATTAAAGGTGTGCACTACTACCACTCAGCTATTTGTTTTTATTTGTATGTGTGTTGCTTGCATGTATTCACACCACACACGTCTTGCAAGAAGAGGGCATCAGATCCCCTGGAATGGACGTTGCAGAGGGTTGTGAGCTGCCTTGTGCGTGCTAGAAACTGAACCCAGGTCCTTTGGAAAAGCAGCAAGTGCTCTTGAACAGAGACATCTCTCCAGTGCCCAGATGACGTCTTCTGATGACATTGACCCCAGCTCGCCCTCTAACTCTTTCAAGATCTACCTCCTCCTGGCTCTGTGTCCTTTATAACCTTTCCTTTCCTTATACCATCCACTGACTCCAATTCATGCTTCCCATATACTTTTGAGTGTGGGGCTCCCCACTGGAGCATGGTCTACCTACATAGGGTGAAAATCATAAAGAAAACTGACTCCTCAGCAAGGAGCGGGCATCATGAGCCCCTCTCTCCATGCTGGGATGCTGACTGGCTTGTTCTAGCTCAGAAAGGCGTGGCTGCCGGGAGTTCATGAATGCTACTGTCCTGCCATGTCTAGAAAAACTGTTTTAGTGGTCCACCCTGACCTCTGCCTCTTACAGTCTCTTTGACCCTACTTCCACTATGTTCCCTGAGCATAGGGGACAGGAGCTACCTTATTTTTGAGTCAAGTTCTCTCAGTGAACCTGGAGCTCACTGAATTGGTAAGGCTAACTTGCCAGCTGGCTCCAGGAATCCATCTGTCTCTGTCTCCCCAGCCCCGGGATTACAGGTGGGTATCATTGTGCCTGGCTTTCCTGTGGGTGCTGGGGATCTGAACTCAGATCTTGATGCTTGCACATTAAGCATTCTCCCGATGAGCCACCTCCCCATGCCCTGAAGATAACTTTTAATTTTTAGTTCCAACTGTGAGTTGATGTAACATGGCTAATCTTTCTCCGCCTGAATTTTTGTTCATTTTCCCACACCATGGCAACGTCATCAAGTCATTAGCATAGAGGACGGTAAAATTCCTCACACACTAAACAATGAACTCCTGCTGTTTGTTCTGTGGAGAAAAGGAGAAAATGTTGCTAACAATCACACATGCCAGACTGGAAGCCTATCACCCTGAATGTCTACTACAGGAACGTGGAAATTCTTAAAAGCCATAAAATGTTTAAAAAGGGACCAGTTTAACAGGTAGCTTGATTGAACATGGTTGAGTGAGTATTAGGCAGTAAAGAAAGCCATTTGAAATCTAACAATGTGTGGGGAGGATTCTATAAAGGGCTGAGAAGCGGGACAGCCACAGCCATGACGTGAAAGTGTGTGACAAGGGAAAGCACAGAGCGGCACACATAGGTTGGTGGAGCACCTTGACGGTTCAGTTCCAGTGCTAGACACAGTACCAAACTACAACCAGACATAGCAAGAGATGGGGCTGCAGCCAGGAAAGCCAGCAGGACAGGCTGGCCACCCGGAAACCGGGGGGCCCCAGTCACTGCTCTGGAATATGTGGAACTTCAAGTGGATTATCCTGTTGGGCTTTAAAGCTGCTTGGCACTGTGGGCTTCCTTTTATCCCCTTTATTTCCACCTTTGGAAGGGAAGCATCTCTCTGCCTGTCCCATCATTCTTTTGGAGGCAGTTGATTTATTTGATCACAGGCACACAGCTGGGGAGCAACTGACATCCTAATGAACTGTAACTTGAGTCCCACCCACATCCCATTTAGATGACACCCAGTTGACACTCAGGGTTTGAATTAATGCTGGGATGACTCTAGGGGCCTTTGAGACGTACTCCGGGTCAGGAGGCATGTGTTCGGGCAGCACTGAACAGGATAGACTCTGAATGTCTGTGCCCCTGCCCCAGTTCATGTTGAATCCTGGTCCTGGGTGACCCATTAGAAAGCAGTGACTAGGCCACCTTTAATCCCATCACTCAGGAGGCAGAGGCAGGTGGATCTCTGTGAGTTCAAGGACAGAGTGAGAGAGAGAGAGAGAGAGAGAGAGAGAGAGAGAGAGAGAGAGAGAGAGAAAGGAAGGGAGAGAGAGAGAGAGAGAGAGAGAGAGAGAGAGAGAAAGAAAGAAAGAAAGAAAGAAAGAAAGAAAGAAAGAAAGAAAGAAAGAAAGAAAGAAAGAAAGAAAGAAAGAAAGAGAAAGAAAGCAGTGGGGTTGGGGATTTAGCTCAGTGGTAGAGCGCTTGCCTAGTCCTCAGCTCCAGAAAAAAAAAGAAAGCAAGCAGTGACTAGGTCATGAAGGTGCCTGGGATTTCTGCTTGGATTGTGGTCTTCTAAAATGAACCTCAGAGAGCTCCCTTACCCCTTCCACCATGTGATGGCAAAAGATGCTGTCTATGAAGCAGACACCTCATCTACCTATGCATTACCTGGGACTTTGTGCTTGCAGAACGTGGGGAAAAATTTCTGTTGTTTCTAAGACACCCGGTTTCTGTATTTTGTTTGGGGACTCAAGGCTTTGTGCTGCAACGCTTTTGTGTTCGTTTAAAACACAAAACTGCTTTTGGCTCTTTTGTGATTCTTTCTGTAGAGCAGGCTAGCCTTCACATTTCAGTCTTCCTGCCTTCATCTCCTGAGTGCAGGGACTATAGGTATACACCATCACACCTAACATTATCCTTTTTTAAAAAATAAAAATATTACAAGTATGTATGTGTGTTTACGTGGTGTGCACTTGCCATAGCATGTGTGCACATGTGAGGTTAGAAAACAACTTTTGTGAACTTGTTCTTTCCACCGTGTGGGTCCTCAGACTTAGCTGCACTGAACCATCTTCCTGGTCCTTGTTTGGTTTTAATGCTTGTTAATTCCTGTGTGTTCGTGTTATGTGTGTACACACATGCCATGGCATGATTGTGGACATCAGAGGACTAGCCGGAATGTCTTCACCTTCTACCATGTGGGCTCCAGTAAGTGAACTCGAGTTGCCAGGCAAGGCAGTAACCACCTTTATCTTCTGAGCCATCTTACCAGTTCATGATCCTCCACTTTTTAAATTGCTTTATTATTCTTATCTCCTCAAAAATATCTCCAAATATTCCTAACTATCTGAATTTAACTTCCTCATGTACACTCACAAATTGAATTTCAGGCCCTTTTGATTTTTATGTGTGCTTTGCCGGCATGTATGTGTGTACAACACATGAACACCTTGGATCCCTTAGAACTGGAGTTATGGATGACTGTGAGTGCCAAGCAGGTGCTGGGGACCAAATCCAGGTCCTCTTCAAGAGCATGTGCTCTTAACCAGAGCCATCTCTCCAGCCCTTTTCTGTTTCAATAAAGGCGTTTAAAAGCTATCAATTCCCTGAGTTCAATTCCCAGCAACCACATGGTGGCTCACAACCACCTGTAATGAGATCTGGTGCCCTCTTCTGGCCTGCAGACATGCAGACAGAGCACTGTATACATAATTACATAATAAGTAAATCTTAAAAAAAAAAAAAAAAAAGCTATCAATCCATTTTTACTATCATCTCACTTTTCCGCTCTGTCTCTCTGTCTCTGTCTCACACACACAGTGTATGTGTATTGTCTATCTGTGTGTTCCATGTACGGGGGCATGTGTATGCATGCCTGTAGAGGCCAGAGTTTGCCACTGGGTGTCGTCCTTGTCATCTCCTGAAGTAGTGTTTCTTGTTGAACCCCAAGCCTGTGTATCTGGCTAGTCTCATTAACCAACCTGCCCTGCCCACCTGGCTTTTTAGACCCAACTCCCAATTCTCACATTGGCACAGCAAACACTTTATCCACAGAACCATCTCCCCATCCTCTCCCTCTTAAAATTTTAAGTGTGCAGTACATTATCCTTGCCTACAAGTGTAGGTTTTGACCAAGAACTTTCACTGTAGCTCATTTCCAAATTTTCTAAATTCTTGATTTTTCTTTAAGTATAGGCTGCTGAATAATACATTTTTAAAATTCCTGGCATGTGTATTATTATCAGAGAAAGTGGCTTATATCCTACTGAGCCTTTGAATTGTGATCAGGCAGCTTTTATGTCAGCAAGAGGTCAGTTTAAAAACTATGCTCTCTATACTTGAGAAGGCTGTGCAAGTGCAGGTTTCTGCTTGACCCAGAAGATTTTCCAAATCACCCTCTCCCATATGCCACACCCACTGGCCAGATGTGGCTGCGGAGCACCTCAGCTTTGGCTAAAGACACCGTAAGAAGAAAATACTGATGGGACTTAAATCACACAAAGACAAAACAATGTTTCATAAATTTACATGTTGAACTAGCACTGTGACTATACTAGATAAAATATATCAAAATAGAATGTTTCCTACATTTTAAATGTAGTTCCTAAAAATTTAAAAATTCCATCAGCATGAGATGTGATTTTTTTTTTCCTTCCCTCAGTTCCAGGGTCTGAACCTGGGGCCTCACAAGTGGTCTGCAAAAGGTACACCTGAGTGTGAGTGCACACACACACATGCAAATAGACACACACACACACATACACACACACACTTTTCTAAAATTTTGAGATAGGGTCTCAGTTGCTCAGACCTTGTGATCCCCCTGCCTCAGCTTCCAGCACACCACCAGGCCCAACTGATGTATTTCTATTAGAACCACCCTATGCTGTCATGATGTTTCATCTGAGTTGAATTCCACCATACGTGGGTTCATCCCCCCCCCCCCCCCCGCCCAGTTTCATGCTCTTGCGTTATGTGACAGTCACATCTCAGTGGGCATGTTGACTGGGCTCCCTCTTTACTCCTCTAAGGAGGTTGCTCTAGATCACACTTGAGCACTGGAAGGCCTGATGCTCTTTTCTGCAGTTTTGCTGCATTATTTTAGGAATCTCAATAAAAAGTCTTCCCTGCTCCAAAGCCTTTCAGTGAATGAGTTCAACCTGGCTACAGTTGTGCCTACTGATGTATATGAATAGAATTCTATTATTTTTATTAGTGTTTTCACTTAATTTTGAGACAGGGTGTAATTATCCCAGGCTGACCTTGAAAGTCTAACCCTCCTGCCTCTACTGTGGAAGGCTGGAATGACAGAGTATATACTATCATGACACTTCTCAATATGGGAATCAAACCCAGGGCTTTGTGTATGCCAGATGAGCACTCTACCCACTGAGCTACAATCAGCCTTCTGTATCTTTAAAGATCCTTCTACCACTTCCCATCATTCATGGCTTCCACTGGACGAGTACATTTTCTTTATTTCTTCTTTTCTTCTGACTCTAACTTTCTGAATTTGCCTTTTAATGATAATTCTTACATTTACATTTCAACATTACTCACACTCTCACCTGAAAAACTGCAAGAAAAACCAAAAATTTTCAGTGATTGTTCTGCTCACAAATACAGTTTACCCGTCATACTCCAAACTTGTCACTGTACCGTTTCAACGTTATTTATTCCTACAATAATGCTGCAAAATGAAGAGACACGCTCACAGTTCAGTGGCTTGTACAACACACGACGCATAGGAGCCTGCAGAATCCAGTGAGGCTAGGAAGGCTGGCCAGTGCATCTTTGGTACGTTTGGCTGAGTGGTGGCAGCTTTTGGTAGGGAGTTGACTTCTTCTGGCTGTGTCCAGTTGTGTCCACTGGCTTCAACCTGTGTGTCTGTCTAGTCTACTCCCCTCCCACACTAGCCTGAGCAGATTGCCATGGCAACGGCAGAGTAACAAGTGGAAACAGAACTTGGACAAGCTTCAGCTGGCATCTGCCAACATCCCACTGGCCACAGCGAGTCACACCCAAATGTGCCTGTAAAGAGCAGAACCCCCAGCTGTTCCCTCCGGTCAAGGGGACTGGAAGAGGTCCACCCAAGGGGCGTGGCCTCAGAGGGATGAAAACATGAAGCCATTAGGGTGACCAGCTTCTCACACTTAATGCTACCATTTTTTCAAACCTAAAATAGTATCCTACTAAGAAATTATATTTTACCAATTTCATATAATCTCTAGTTCTAAAGTTCTACACCTTCCCTCTGGATAACCTTCAATTTAACTTAAGTTCACCTTCCATGTATGAATGAGGTATCCTCATCACTAAGCCCAAGATGTCTTTGTCCTCACTGCAGAATCCTAACAGCTGAGCTGACAAGCTTTTCTCTTCTGTTTGCTGACAGTTCTTATCCAGGTTTTAGTTCATGGGTAATACACTCTTTGAGGTAAAGGCTTTCCCTCTCAAACACAACATAATGTCTGCACCTAAACCAAATTCATTTTTATTTGACCCCAATTGAACCACAGCAAGCTTACTTGTGTTCTTGGACTCATTTGTAGGAAACCATCAGCTTTTCTTCATGTCTTGCTTTTACCAACCCCCTCTGGAGGTTTTGTATCAACACTCTGCACTCAGCTTTCCTATGTCTGAAATGTTCCTTCATATTTTTTATAAGAATGTTTCCTGGTGCTCTGGAACAGGACAATTTCTCATACTATCATCTAACACCCAAATTTTCTCCCCACGTTCGATTTGTAATTCACACCAATTGGGCATTTTTGTAATGATTGTATTTTTTACTTACAAGATTTCCAAGTGGAGTTCCTATGTAACTATGTGTTCTGTCTTGTAACTCCTGTCTATTTGAAGACTTGTGTGCACTGATTCCACACCGTGTGGCCGTATGTTTTGGGTCTGACACAATCTGAAGATGCTCATCTGTGTAATAAGGTTGTACTTCACACTTCTCCAGTTTCCTTCCATGCTTGCATCTGTCTCATTCACCCCGACACCAAGTGCAGACTCAAACCTTCGAGAACTTATTCCCTAATGACTTTTAGGAATTACTGCACCCTCCCCCCATACCATCAATACAAATGTTCACGCTTTCTGAATGAAGAGCAAGACACAATGGCAGCTATGGTTACTACTTTGCACTACTATCACTCAACTCAAAGACATCCCAGTTCTTGCCGACACCTCACAGCAACACCCAAGGCCCAGGACAGCTTGCTTGCATCCCAGATCTCCACCTTCTACCATCACTATGCTCCACTTCCTCGAAACAAAGCTCCAGGTATTGACAACTACTTCCTCCTTTGAAGGGTTAGAACGCTGGAGAGCCACAGGGCAGCCCCAGCCTTAGTGCAGCAGCCCTGGCCCCAGCATCAGACCCCAAACAAGGATTTCAGTTTCTATCCAGCTATAGAGGACAACTTCCCAAGTGCCACCAGCTTCATACCCCAGGAGGATGACTATGGCATGACGTTCTCGCTGTTTCCATCTCCATGCCTCTCTGGGCCACAGGTGCTGAGCTTTAGTTACACACTGTGTTAGAAGGCACACACCAATACAAGAACATGTTCTCAACCAACACCTCCATGAAAAATTCACATAATTATATACATATCCCTAGACAAGCCAAAACATGGCTGCAGGCTTCTTGTTCTGTCTATAAATTAAGCCCAAAGGTGAAAAGTGCATTTTTGGTGACAGAGATTACTGAACATAAACTGGAATCACCTAATGAGCAGACTCTGTTCAAAGGCATTTCATCACCAGCGCATTTACGTGCCATCGAACCAGAGCTAAGGGTTTCGGATCTGCCTGAATGTGACTGTTTTCTATGAAAACCCAGTTATGTCTTATTAAAACTCCAGCTTTTTAAGGGGGTGGCGTTTGTGAAGAGGATGAATGATTTTGAGAAGAGCCTGAGCGTCGTGAATAAAGAAAAACATCGAGTGTTTATTTAGAGAGTATTACCCCTCGGAGCCAGCCTTGGTACTAATGCGTTCTACATTAACGTGCCGCATCAGGAAATCCTGACTTTTTGGTGCCAAGGGGGTAATTAATATCAGTTCATGTTTTCAAAATGGCTGTTTATGTGGGAATGAGGACTGAGGACTAACGTGGAGGCTTCACGTATGAAAGGCTTGCTGTGAAGCGAGGTCTTGGGAGGGAAAGGAGGACTGAAATTTGTGAAGAGAAACAGTGTGACTGGATGATATCAGGGCAGGCACAGTTCCTCAGTACAGCCACAAGGAGAGGAGAGAAGGGAAAGATGTGGTAACCACGAACAGTAAGACTCTTAAGTCTTAAAACGTTGTAAAACTTAATCATGTGTATAAAAGAGTGTATGAAAAATGATACTATTTCAAAGTGTTTTTCTACCTTAAGACACCCCCCCCCCCCCAGCTACATAGACAAGGCCTCTTTCAAAGTTGGGATCCTCCTGCCTCAACTTTATAATTTTTCAGACCTTAAGCACCTCACCCAGCTATAAAATTAAGTGTTAGTAATCTGTTTTTTTTTTTTTAACCAAAGAAAAATTAGCGTGTGCTCTACAATCAATCAAAACATGCACACCAATAGGAAAGCCAAAAAGTTAAAAAACAAACAAGACGACATGGAAGAGACTAAGAGTGTAACAGAAGCAAAAGTAAAATGGAAAACTTGACAGGTTTGAAGGTCTCGCACAAATCTCCAAAGAAAAACAGACTGCTCACGAAGTTATATCAAGTTACCAAACATCCTGTAACTATTAAGTATACTATCAGTATTATATCAGTGTGGGTAGTGTGTGTGTGTAGGGGTTAGTTGTGGGGGGGAGTATATTGTGGTGTGTGGGGGTATGGTTTTTCAAGACACAATTTCTCTGTGTAGTGCCTGGCTGTCCTGGAACTTACTCTGTAGAAGGCTGACTCTGAACTCAGAGAGATCACCTGCCTCTACCTCCCAAGTGCTTTTTAAATTGAGTGCACCAATGAAGTGAGGCATCTTTCTCTCTCAGATGACGGAGAGCACAGGATGGTCTTAGAAGGCACTACAGGGCTCTGCCCTCTTTGATGGTCCACACTATGAACTTCAAGACTATGAAGCACACAATACATGTCAACTTGTCATTCTTAAAAAATAATTCTATAAATAAAGAGCATGTCATAGGGAAGTATGATGGTCATTGTACTGCACAACCCTGCACTGGGGACTGTATAGTAAAAGTGCTTAGTAACTGAAGTGTCATTTCCTCCTGTCACAGTCTCAGCCGTGAGCTGGAGAGAAGGCATCACAGAGTCCATTCTGGGGACCTGACCTGACTCTGCCTCTCAATGCTGCCCCCCCACCTACACACACACACACACACACACACACACACACACACACACACACACACACACCATGCATCAGGTTCCAACCAAGGAAAAACTGAAACGAGAAAATGGGAGAGCACATTCACACATGTGCTCAGCTTACATCCTACAGGCCTGAGTCACATGATGATGAGCGGAAATAATGGGGCAATCTTGTTAAAGATGAGAAAATAATAGTGGGAAGTCAATATTCTCTAGCAGGAACATGAATGATGGTAAGTCAGAATATTCTGGATTTCTTACTCACCTGTTAAAGCAATAATTTTATTTTGAAATGTACTGCCATGAAATGCCTCACAGTACGCTAACACAGTTAGTGATGCCATCTTACAAACAGAGCATTTCTGTCTCAGGACTTTCTCTGCCATAACCACAAGCAAAAGCAACTTGAGGAGGAAAGGGTTTGCTTCCCCTTCAACCAGCTGGCCACCATCCAGGGAAGTCAGAGAAAAACTTAATTCAGGGACCTGGAGGCAGGAGCTGATGCAGAGGCCGTGGAGGGTGCTGCTTGCTGGCTTGTGCCCGCCTGGCTCGCTCAGCCTGCTGTCTTACAGAACCCAGGACCACCAGCCGGGGTCATAGAGGCAGTTTCTCCGAGAGTCCCTCTTCCCAAACAACCCTAGCTTTATAACTCTATCACAATTACCCACATTCTCCAAATTCATAAATTATGGGGCTTTTCAGGAAAACATCACAATTCTTCAAAGACTAGTTTTTATTATGATTAGTTTTTTTAAGCGTATGTGTGCATGTCTGTATGAGTGAATGCCCTGTGCATATCGGTACACACTGAGACCAGACGACGTCAGATCCCTTAGAGTCAGTGATACAGACAGGTGGTTATGAACCACACGACAGGGAGGTTGGGAACCAAACCTGGGTCCTTTGGAAGAGCAGCAAGTGTTCTTGTTAAGCAGCCTTTCTGGCCCCAAAACATTAAAATTTTAAAACTTATTTACCCATAGAGGAACATGTGCACATTCATAACACAGGCATACACATGTGTTTATATAAATATATGTATATATGTAAAACAGTCCCCCTCACCCTGCTTACTGGATTCCACTGAACTAATAGAAATTATATTCTATCATCTTCTTTTGAGACTCGAACCAATAAACAATAAAACAAGATTTTCTATCTCAGACTAGGACTAATAAACAATAAAAAAGGATTTTCTATTGATTTCTTAATTTTTCCCCATGTAATTCAATAGAGGGCAGGTACAAAAAAAAAAAAAATCAAAGTGCTTCTCAATTTCAACAAGTAATACATTAATTAACATGTTCTAGACAGTCCATAGTAAATATCTGAATGATTCTTACTATAAGAAGCCAGTAACTTTTATCCAATAAAAAAATTCGGAGGAAAAGAAGACCTCCTCTCTGTGGCAATTAAGTAGTTCTATTTAAATGACTCTATTTAGTCTTTGAAATGGAATATTTAACATACCATACATATAATTAAATTATTAACAAAAGCAATAAAATGGAACCCAAATCACAAGACAATGACTTTTTTAATGAATGGCTAAACAGTTGGCTACTTGTATAGGAAAAAAAGTTAATGCCCTAAATCATAGCAAGTAAATTTTTAAGATGCAAGCAAATAGGATTACTTAATAAATTTGCTACAGGAAACCTTTAATATGGTGAAAGACATCATAATGCAAAGTTTTGAAAGTGACAGATAAAAAGATCTGTAAGACACCGAAGAGACAAAAGACCAACATATGCACAGAGCTAATGCCCAAGACATGAAGTGTGCATAGGCAGCCCAGAAGCACATACAAAGAACTCTGCTGCGCATTTTATGACAATTGTTTCTATAATAGTAAAAAAAAAAAATGAAAAGGAAAAGTAACTTAGAAAGGAGCATCCTAAATTCAAAACCAAGAAAGAGAAAAAAGACATTACAAAATGGCAAAGCACAATTCTTCTCTTGTTGAAAAGAAAATGAGAATATGTACTATGTATCTGCTGACTATGTCAAAACTCAAGCAGGGAAAACCTACCAGATCCTTAAAGATTATTTTTTATGGGATAAAGTTATATAAAACATCCACTGTTTGTAATTTGCTTGTTAATTTTTTATTTAATGTGGAAGGAAAGGCAGCCATCTGAACATACAGGTTCTGAGATGGTGTCTAACTGAACACTGCTATTGAAAGTAAAGAATTTCAGGAACAGAAGATTCCTCCAAATCGAGAAGTCACTCAGGTCCTTACTGAACTATTTATGAGCTACATAACAGTGTTTGCCTCTGCTTGTGAGATGGGGTACAGACATCGGAAGACCAGCCCTGACTGCGAGGTGGATAAACTAACTGGGTTACTGCACACAGGAGCACATGACCCCGCTCTGCAATCTGACTTGAACATTTATTAAAGCTCCAACAGTGTACCACCAAATGAAGCTACAGAATAATGCTAACAGTTGCACACAACAGAACTAGCACACTTGATTATTCTGAAAAGCCTTATCAATAACCACACTACTCCTGTTAGGATTTTATGGGATGCTATAATATTTATTCATTAGAATTCATTTGCTAACATGAAAATTTTACTTTTTTTCTGTATGAAAATGTCAACTTTGGTAGAAAAGCTACCGGTGAAGTTATTGTTCTTACTAGGTACCAAAGGAGTAAGGTAATCTTTGTCACCACCAATTAAAAACTTTTACGAAATAGGACTGTTATAAAACAATTAAACCTTGCAAATGCACCAGTCTCCAGGAGGAAAGTCCTGGAGGAAATTCTGCTTATTAAAATTGCAATTTTAGTTTCCATTAAAGGAGAATAAGACAACAGAAGATGGGATGGCAAGACAAATTATTTCTTAATGTCAGCTGAGCTCATTTCAAATGAGATAACGTATATCCACCAGGTTGGGATCAGCACAATTTTGTCTCCTCAACTCATTTATCTAATTCAGTCATCTTGATTATAGCCTCATGGACTTCATTTTCAGAGAAAGAATTCTGCAACAAACAGCCTACACAACACGCTGATTACTGAACAGTTAATTCTAATTAACTTGGGCATGGCAGGAGAATTTTGATCAAGTCCTAGAATACAAATATAGTCTATTCGTACTGGACGAACTTACATAAAAACCCAGAGTATGGTCTCCAGACAAAACAGTAGAGTCAAAGAGATCTAATTTAAAGAAACAAATGAGAAAATTAAAATCACAAATAATTTATTCTTTCGTTACAGTTGATACAGTTTTAAATAGCAACAAAGTACCCAGTGGTGGGGAGAACCTGGTACAGAAGCTATAAGCATTTCCATCACTGTAAGGCTTCCCATGCCTCAACTGTTCAGACTTGATGCCTACGTTCTGTGGACCAAGTTATTCTGACCTTAAAACACACACTCTCGCTTACACAGACACACGAGCCCCTCCTTTGATTACAGTATGTTGAGAACAGTGTGCTTTGCTTCTTGAATTTACAGCACCCTTCTGTTCTGTTTCCAGCTAGAAGTGGCAAAAACTAAGTCAATTACAGAGTATGTCATAGTCCCTGGACACAGACAACTGTGAGGACACAGCAACTTTGGGCTAGGTGTTTTCAAAGGATGCGTAAATAGATGTGTTTAGTAATCTCTCAGTGCATGCTTTCCTGACCAGTGCAATAGCCCAAATTTAGCTAAAATAACAAGTCTCAAATAATCATTATGTACGACATGCTTAAAAACAAGGAACCATAAAATGCAACCTCAAGGCTTTCCATACAGATGAAAAATGCCCCATCAAAAGCATTTTCGTGTTATAGTAACTAAGATGGAGAGAGGAACATGAAGGAGCCCCTTTACTTATATCCAATTAAGAAAGTTAAAATACAAGTGTGTAAAGTCTCCTGGACTTCTCTGAACCAATTTATTTACTGCTTATTTATTTATTGGTTCCATGAACCAATTATACTAACGTTAAAAAAAATAATATGATGAGATCACCACTGAGTCCTCTTTGGTGTGGTTCAAATGTGCTGACGGAACTCACTAAGCTCCCTGATTGCTCAACCAAGGTAAAAGCCAGTGCCTTTTTTCCTCTGCAGTTACTGCTGTATGAGAGAGAGGCTTCACACATCATCTACACAAACCTGCACATTCACAGACGCAACATAATTATTGCCTGCGTTTGAAAACAGTATAGAAATCATCTTTACAAAAAGGCTTTAATGCACAAAACTGGAAGGCTTTTAAAAAATGTCTTTGTACTCAAAAACTGTATCACAGTGCCCTTGCTAACCTGGTAGGTAAGAGAGATGTGACTTTCCTCTACGAACTAACAGTGCATGCGGTGTGCTTCTGTCCTCCCCTCACCCGGGTCTTCACAGAACACAACCACCAAGCATCTACCACACTCCACATTTACAGGGTTCTTGATTCTGCCCAGCGCGAAGTGTGCCGCCTTGCATATTCATCACATGAAATAAACATAATATACAAAATATTGCTGCTGTAAAAAGTGTACATTCCCCCCTTCCCCTTACAAAATAATCTGTGGAAAAGTATGAACCCCCTCAACCTTCGTAAACATACAAAGCTGCTGACACCTCTCAGTCTGTGACAGTCCATTTGGAACACAGTTCCGAAATCGCTGCAAATTACTTCCTGTCAATGCATTTTCTGTCCAATGTTGCCATCTAGAGTAGAACTTTGAAATCAGGTATATTTGGTAGCTACTGAGCCTTTAGAAACTAACCCACAAAGACTGCTGATAAAGCAGCCACTTATCCAAACATTTTCCCAAAAACCAGGCGGAATGGAAGGAGTCTTCACAAGGAGGTGTCCACAGTGCAGAAGTTGTGACAATATGGCTACTAATAGACACTGGCTATTGGAATGTAAGGACATTTTCACTGCTGGTAATTTCCATATTGTCCCTAAAAAAGAAATTTAAAAACAGAATTAGTTAAGAGCTTGACCTAAGTCAGTTTAAGACAGAAAATTACAAATGTAATTTGTAATGTCATGATATCAGGAAAGCAACTATACATCCAATAAGTTCAAATGTTTATGTATTAGGTATTATCACTCTAATTTTCCTGGTATTATATTCAATTGCAAATACACCTTACAGCCTAAATTATAGAAAGGATTAGTACTTCAGAGCTAGACCTGGTATCACATGCCTGTAACCCTAGGATTTGGGGGAGAGAGCGGGGGCAGAGTGAGCAGGTAGATCTAATGGCCAGTGTAGTCAAAATAAAGAGTTCTCGGTTCTATGAGAAACCCATGCACAGACCCCCACAGACTTGCATGCATATATATATATAACTAAAACATAAACATTTTTTAAATGTAACTGTTGGTCTCCCGTAGTTAACTGCCCCATGTTACAGAACCTAAGCTCAACACTGAACTCAAGTTCTAACTGCTGCTACCTTTATCCTTGCCTAAAAACAGAGACTTAGTTCCCTTCACCAAGGCAGGACATGAGAGAGTTTTCATAATGAGCAGGTGCCACGGTTTGTCTGCAAAAGCCACTGTGGAGGCCGAAGAGAACTGCTTCAGCCTAGAAGTCTGAGACCAAGACTATGGCGAAACCTTGTCTCAAAATAAGTGAGTTACCTTATTAATTGATTAACTGTAACACACCTAGTTTCAACATTGATGGGAAACATTCCCCTGTGCAGGTGTGATGTGAGATGCTAATGAAGAGAGTATATTGCACACAGTTGCTGGAAAGGAGACTGGTGAGAAGGCTCAGCTGACTTGCCAGGAAGCCTGAAGACTGAGTTCAGGATCCAAAGTTAGGAAAAGAAAATCACTCCCGCAATGGTCTGACTGCTACTGGTGCGCCATGGTGCTGGTGTGCACATGTGGGTGTGTACACACCAGTAAACGTTTAACAAGGTTTTTGTTTACACTTATCTTTAGGGAGTTCCTTTTCTATCTAGGAAAAGACCTTATTCATTTATTTCTGCTACATTCACTAACAGTTTCCAAAGGGCTCACCTAATTTGATTTTCATATCTGAGACTGCTGTCCTGTGTTGCCTGTGCAGTGGTCCTGAATACAACCCTTCTTGCATCTTGTGTGCCTGGTGTGTACAGGCCTGGTGTGTTTCAGGCCAGGAGGCAAACCTATCTATCTCCAATGGAAAAGCGCTCGGCTTTTTCCAACTGTTCCCAATGTCCTCTACTGCCCTCAGGGCGAACTCTGGAAAGGCATCACTTGGTCTGTTTTGTCACACTGAGTTGCCATCACCTACAAAGCAATGACACCTAGTAACTATCTAGAATTCCAGGACGCAGATGCAGGAGGGCAACAGTCCACCCCATCATGTGACCTCACACCTACCATGTGACCTCACACCTACCATGTGACTTCACACCTACCATGTGACTTCACACCTACCCTGTGACTTCACACCTACCGTGTGACTTCACACCTACCATGTGACCTCCACCCCATTATGTGACTTCACACCCACCATGTGACTTCACCCCACCATGTGACTTCACACCTAGGTATTTAGATGGAAAAAATAATAATAAATGTCTGTGTCCACAGGCTTAGAATTGGCTGTTCAGATACTTGAACTGAAACTGGATAAAAAGCCTTATCACAGAATACTTGTTAACTATAAAGAATTGTTTATAATCATAATATGAGCAAATACTAAAACAATCATGGCCAATAAAAGAAGACCAAGCTGAGTGAAGAAGGCCGGACCCACAGACAGAAGAACCGACTACCACAAGCTGTCCTCTGACCGCCACACATATGTGCACATACACACACGCAAAATAAATAAATAAAGTATGTAAAAAAGTAAAGGACAGCCGGGCAGTGGTAGAGCACGCCTGTGATCCCAGCTCTTGGAAGGCAGAGGCAGGGGGATCTCTGTGAGTTCCAGGCCAGCCTGGGCTACAGAGTGAGTTCCAGGAAAGGTGCAAAGCTACACAGAGAAACCCTGTGTAAAAAAAGAAAAAAAGAAAGAAAAAAAAAAAGTAAAGGAATCAGATACATGTAACTCTTCTACAGAGGCAAGAAGCCTATCGCCAGATGTCTGGGGGGTGGGTGCATCAGATGACACATAACTCTTCTCAGGGGGATGGAGGCAGCAGGTGGTTTTAAAGGCAGCACAGGAACTTTGGGGCACATTGAATATTTTGGTTTTGATGATGATTTCATAGGCATATACAGTTAAAATATATTAAACTGTACAATTTTAATGCGCGGTTTGTTAGATGTATACTATGTAAATTAAGCCACAAGAAAGCTTTTCTGTTTGTGTTTTTTGACACAGTCTGATGTAGATCAGGCATCCAACTTACTATGTACCCAAGGATGACCTTGAATTCCTGTCTCAATCTCCCAGTGCTCAGATAATAGCCATCAGTCACTACCCCTGGCTATTTCAAAATATAGAAAGGAAGACCACCTAATCCAACGACGAACATTCACAACTGCAGCCATCTGACAAAGCCAGTTGGGAGGGACTGCAGGTAGAGAGGAGAGTTCCAGGAGGAGGGGGCTGCAAACAAAATGGCTGTGAGGTAGCCAGGTGTGTATCAGAAAAAGCAAGAGGCCCATGTGATCCAAGAGGAAGGAGAGGGAGCAACTGGTGGTGTAAATACACAGTGCTGACCTGTGCAGCAGGGGACTGGAAACAAGTCATCCTTCCTGGGACCAATGCGAGGTGGAGCCTTAAACCTGTGATACTGAAGCCACCCCCGAGGGAAGGGCTCAGAATCTGGCTGCGGCTGCTGCTATCAAAAGATCACTCCAGGTCCTGTGGACAACAGCAGGATGGAGTCAGCTAAACTCAGGGGGCAAATGGGTGACAGCTGGGTACTGACTTGAGAAAGAGAAGGTTTTGAAAAACAGCTAGCTACTGGATATATTATTAAGAAAAACGTTATGAGATTTGTTACTTGGCTCAATGTTCAAATTACCAAAAGAGGGGTCTATAAGCTAAGGACGATTCAAGGTTGTCAACTCAAGGAACTGGTTACAGAGATGGAGACCATGAACCCACCATGAAGAAGTGTTCGTTCTCAGTTCACTGTAAATCTATCTGTCTGAACTACATAAACTGCCGGGACAATTCCGTCACTAATGGGCTGAGGATTTGCTTTGGTTCTCCTTCCTTCTTCCACCCTCGAAGATAAAAATAAAAATAAAGATAAAAATAAAAAAATCAGAGGCTGGACAGGCACAGCAGCCCACCTGGAACCCCAGAGCCAGAGGAACAGACATGGGATCCTACAGCGAGCTGGGTTTAAGTGAGAGACCCTGCCTCAGTGTAACAGCACACACGACTACACACCACACAAATTTTAAAATCCCAACAGACAACAAGTATAACACTGCTCAGTAACTTCCTCAAACACCTAAGCTCTCTGATCTGCAGGTCACAGATCAGCAGGTGTTGTGTGTGGCTTGTTCAATGACTTACTAAACAAACACCTACACTCTCTGATCCAGCAAGTCAGCTAGACTAAGAAGGAAGAGAAGTAGGTGAGTGATGTAGATGCACACTAATGACCCCAAAGTGTGAGATGGGAGCATGAGCCAAAGCTGAAAGAAGGAAGAGGGAGTCAGCCACTCGTCAGCCTCAGCATCCGGCTCCCTGCCCAGCATGTGGAGAACAACAACCACATGACTAGAGTCTCACCTTTTAACATGTGAATGTAGAGTTTAGAATCAATCAAGTTATATAACCAGATTTTTAGTTTTTAAAAAACTATCTTAAATGATGCGTGTGTTTCTGTGTGTGGGTCTCGGCACATGCATGCAGGGCCTGTGTGGCAGTGGGAAGGAATGCCCTGGAGCTGGAACACAGCTGGCGGTGAGCCATTGACTGGGTCCTCTGCCATTGCAGCAAGTGCTTCCACAGCTGAGTCATCTCCTAGTCCCTCGGCAGACCTTAACTAGTCAAGAGTAATTCTACTTTCCATACTCTGCTCGGCAGGTAAGAACACTGGCTGCTCTTCCAGAGGACCTGGGTTCAATCCCCGTGCTAACATGGCAGCTCCCAGCAGTCTTTAACTCAAGTTCCAGGGAACTGAGTGCATTCTTCTGACCTTCACAGGTACTGCACACACAGTGTGCACAGACACACACATGGGCGTGACACAATATAAGCCAAACAAATAAAGTGAAACATAATTTCTGTCTTCTCCTCCAACTCTGCTCGTCTTAAAAGCAGGCAGAGCTTACACCCCCTTCCCCATTCTGGGCTAGTCTCTGCACTCTGCACCTCACTAAAGAGAGAGTGTAAGCACAAGGGGGCTGGGGGTGTGACGGACGGACGGACGGACGGATGGACGGACAGATGGCAGGAAGTGCTGCCGGTGGCTCCACCACCAGCTAATGCAGCACCTGGGCTGTCCCTCAAATAAGAACATCCTCTCCAGTGGCCTCAGATCCCGCATTTAAAATATACACAGTGCCATGTTCAAAACTCCCCACTGTAGTACCTTACAAGTTGTAAAAATATCAAAATGTCCTTACCGCACAAACCTGAAACAGTCCGTGGCCAATAAACTATTCCTGTAACAAGTGAGTGAGAACAGGGGCATGCATGCCTAAGTGCCTAAGACACACACTGCAAGGCTGAGAAGTTTGGTTAAAAAGAAAAAAAATGTAGATGAGTACTACTAGGTCTCAGGGACCCTTATCTCAGGATAAGATACACTTCAACATTTGAAATCTAAGGGCAGAGAGAAACACTTGGTGACAGACACGTGGGGAAAGCTCACGTGCAGGGCAGTTCAACGCAAAGAGCTCTGACAGCAAGGGTACACGTGCCAGGTGAGCTCACTGGGAGCGAGAAGAGCGCAGGCCAGGAGCACTCTCAACAAACAGGAGGGCAGCAGAGAAACACAGGCGGACCCAAGGACGAGCAACTGTGACTGAACTGTCAGATGACATTCTAAATACTTTAAAGTATTTGTACTGTTTGGAGTGGGATATTGGCTAGCAAACAAGATGGGGTGGGGTATGTGTAATGGCCTATGCCTGAAATTCCAGTTCCTGGTGGCTGGATCTGGAGTTGAAAACCAGTTTGGGCAACATAGTGAAATCTTAACTGAAAAATCAGTAAAACAAATGCAAGAGTCCATGCACATGAAGAACAATGTGGTGAAGCCACAGTGGCACCCACTCACCTGGTCGTACCCATAAGGCCTCTGCTGGGGTGGCTGGGGTGGTCCCGGCTGTGCTGCTCTGTAGCCTCCATACTGCTGACCTTGACCCTGAGGATAATTAGGATACTGAGGACCTGGACCGCCCTGAGAAGGACCTGCAAGATAGTTAATACCAGCAAACGCTCAGGTAAAGCTATACTGAGTCTTCACAATTTCACAAGGATTTCAAATGAGATGTCACATCTTGTGTCTAAACTAAAAAGGACAGTTTAGTTTGACTTTCTCAGGATGTGTTGTGAAATAAATGTTAATGGTTGTAGAAGTGAAAACACTGGAATGCTGCTTCAATGAAATAAGTATGCTAAATGTACACATTGGGGGCTGGTAACACAGACTCAAGAAGCAATAAACCAGAGCAACTCCATGATAATAACAAAGTTAATCTCTGCATCTATCTGTGTTTAACCAGTATAACTAAGAAGCTGGTCCAAATAATGACATAATTTCTGAATAAGTTGGGGAACTAATGACATTTCTAACTGTGTGCCTAAATTCACATTTGAAATCATCAAAATGGTAGGATTACAACAGCATCAACAAACTTATCTCCACAGTATTTTAAAACAAAAACAAAGACTCAAAAAGCCACAAGCTGTATATGAAAAAAGTTGATTAATTAAAAAGTTCCACTCTGAAAGCTGGAACCAGGACTCAGCAGTTCAGAGCTCTGTCTGCTCTTGTAGAGGACCCGGGTTTGTTTCCCAGTACCCACATGAGAGCTCACAACCATCTGTAACTCCAATTCTGAGGGATCCCATGCCCTCTTCAAACTTCCTGAAACAGCAGACATACATGGTACACATTCACACATGCAGGCAAAACACTCATCCCCATGTAATCAGACACACACATAGTGCACATATATGCAGGCAAAACACTCATCCCCATGTAATCAGACACACACATAGTGCACATATATGCAGGCAAAACACTCATCCCCATGTAATCAGACACACATATGCAGGCGAAACACTCATCCCCATGTAATACAACTAAGTTTTAGAAGAAAATTACACTCTGAGAATCAATCACTGTTAACACCTTAACTTTATCTATAAACCAGGTAAGACCCAGAAACGCCAGGGACTGACTCCGCCTGCTGAGCAGGTGCTCTACTTGAGAAACTCAACTAGTGACTCCGGGGAAGGTTTTCTCAAGCGGAAGCTGACAGCTTGGACACTTCAATGTCATTTCCCACAGCCACTTGAAACCTACCATAGAGGGTTGGGGATTCAGCTCAATGGTAGAGCACTTGCCTAGCAAGTACAAGGCCCTGGGTTCAATCCTCAGCTCAAAAAACAAAAACCAAAACCAAAACCAAAACCTACCATAGAAACAGTGACTGTAGAGAATCTCAGAAGAGAACCATCAATTTTCAACCTCAAATACATTCTTTGAGATTATTCAATTATTGAATATTCAGTAATTAAACTCTGCATTAGAAGATAGTCTGACCATGGGGCCTATAGGGTGCACAATGGGGAAGGTGTCCTCTAGGGTTCCTGGTACTCAACTAAACAGTATTTAGTGAAAACTCTTCTGTCTCCTCCCAGTGAAAACTATTTTTCACAAGTCAGTATATTTAACTGATTTAGTGACATCAAACTTGTTCTCATACAATTGCAATAAAATTTATTTGACATACAAAAGTCATGAAAAGCCCGGGCAGTAGTAGTGCCTTTAATGCCTAGGGAGGCAGAGCCAGGCAGATCTCTATGAGTTCGAGGCCAGCCTGGTCTACAGAGCGGGCCCCAGGACAGGCGCAAAACTACACAGAGAAACCCTGTCTGGAGAGAAAAAAAAGAAAAAAAGAAAAGGAAAAAAAGTTATGAAAAGGAAATGCCATTGAGGAAGGGCTCTAACTTCTCGTCATAAGCAAAGCTGGTGCCAGAAAACAGAACACACCAACAGTCCAAAGTAATTACTCAGGAGAAAAGAGAACTTGTTAGCACTGGGAAGCAGCTGCTGGGCACCATGCACACACCTCATTCTCTACATGCAAAATGGTGGAAGTAGCCTAGCCTACATTTAAGACACACACAGACAGATAACCAAATAATATAATTTAAGGTCCAATTACTGAAAGTTCTAATAGACTTTTTGGTGTTGCAAGTATTAGAGATTAAATCCAGGGCCCTGTGCACACAAGGCAGAGGAAGTGGACAGAGTTATGACTAGTTCATAGGAAACACCCTGTACTTCCCTAAACTCGGTATGATGCACAAATTCAGTCAATATGCTCCCTCAGATGCGGGCAGTGCTTCTAACTACAATGACATATTGTCTTTATGGATGCTGAGTAAGCTTCCCTTTGCACTAAAGAGGTAATTTTATATACCTCTTTATATATATATATATATATATATATATATATATATATATATATATAGTAACAGTTTATAGTAACAGTTACTTGTGTACCTACTTATCATTTATCTAAGCTCATACAAAGCTAATTCCTGTTCATACATGTCAAACAGACACACAAATTCATTCTTGTTTTTAAAGTAACTGCCACCTTACCGCTAAACAATAAACCATCTTTAGTCTGTAGTTCTTTCTGAATGGATTATTAGTTTATCTAAGGAGAACACCTGCATGTTTGTGTCTGTGATTACGGTGTGTGTTCACATGTCTGTGGATACTCATGCTAAGTCTCTGCTTTCTTTTTTGAGACAGACTCTCACTGGCTGATGCCCCAGGTAAAACTAACTGGCCAGCAATGCTGCCCAAGCGACCCTCCTATCCCTGCCGCTCCAGTGCTGTGACTAAAGATGTGTACCCTTAGGTAGGTGGGTACTGGGAATCTGACTCAGGTCCTCATGCTTGTGTGGTAAATACTTTGACCAACTCATTTATTTCCCCATGCATTTAAATGGAATAATCTAAACAAACACGTAATAGTAGACGAGGCTAAAAGAATGCTTATAAAAATATAAGGACTGGAGAGACAGATGATGAAGTGGGCAAGGGCACTTCCACCACCAGACCTGACCACCTGAGTTCAATTTCCAGGCCACACACGGTGGAAAGAAGGGACTCCTATAGGTTATCCTCTGACTTAGACACATGCACTGTGTTCCAAGTATATACACATATACAAAATAAATGCTTAAGAGCTAAAATAAAATGGAAGTTAAATACCACTTGTGTATTTTAGAAAAACCACCATGACCCCCTTGTGGTGGGGAAGCAGAATAAAGTATCTCTCACCATAGCCCTGCTGCTGCTGCCCTGGGTACTGCTGCTGCCCTGGGTACTGCTGCTGCTGGGGCGGGTAGCCTTGCTGTGGAGGTGGTCCTTGGTAAGCGTCCTGCTGTTGGCCGTACTGTGAGTTTCCTACAGGACGGAGAGAGGAGGATAAAGCACTGAGAAGTCTGCCTAGGGAACGCTGGGGTTTCCCTCTCAGATGCACAGCCAACAGTACAACAACAAAATGAAATGCCATACTGATTTTTAAAGTTAACAAAACAAAGGAAAACTCAAACCAAACAGAAGGATTTCGGCCAAACAAACTGCAGTTAAAGCCAACTGTGCAAGGCTGGACTGCAGCTCTGTCAGCGTCGCTGCCACACGAGCATCAGTCCTAAGATCAAGACTACGCTAAATAAAATAAAAAAGACAAAATTAAAGACAGCTACGAGAGCACACACTAGCTACACAACACCAGCAAGCTGTTCCCTAGAGGCACTATGCTGAGATGTAGTAATACACAAATACAAACACACACGGGGGAGGGGGAGGGGGCCGATGGATTTATGTTCAAAGGGGAAATTTCCACGGAGCAAAAAAGCATTTTTAAATGTTTTAGTCTTTTTACTGCTGTTAGAAATGACACATCGTGGTTACATTCTAAATATCTGTAAGGCTGTTTGGGGGGCCCTGAAATTTCCCAGAAAGCCAGCAACTAGTACTCTACAAGAGCTTTGCATGGGAAGACACTGTCCTATGCAAGAACTGCCATTCCTGTAGAAGGGGTGTGCATGTGTATGTGTGTGAAGGTATATAGATACCTCCTTCGTAGTAATGTTGTGAGGAATCCTCATAAGGCCTATCGTAGCCTTGTTCAGGATACGACGGTTGCTGATAACCGTAATCATTATGACCTACATCAATTCGACAAGAGACAGGAAGAAACGTTAATGGCCACTGAGTGAAAACCCTACAATTAAACTTTAAAGATAAAACTGAAGAAAAAAAAAAAGAAAGAAAAAGATGGAAATACATAAGAAAATTTTAATTGCATTAGCAAGTATTTACCAACGTGAATGCTTTCACAGTGTGATAACACACACACTTTTTCAAAGCAAAGAGCAATAGTTTTAGAAATGTTACACTCGTTCTCTTAACTTTGATAACCCTCACTGAGGGCAAAAACCAAAAACAAAAACCTTATATTCTACTTTTAAAAAGAAAATGAGAACATTTAGGCCTCTCGCATGTGAGTAAATCAAGCTAAATCAGAATGAACATTATACAATTATAGTATTTTATCAAACCCCTGTTCTGCTGGTCACCATTTCCACAGCATATACTAAAAACAACACAAATTATATAAGAGGTCCTTAAGTTTTTCCCCTGAAAGAAGATGAAGTGAGTTTTTAACACTCTAAAATTTTACTGCATCAAGTACAAGTGTTTTACACAGTATTTTCAGATGCAAGAAAAAAAAATTAAGATAGGGTCTCTCACTCCGGCTTCTTTGAACTCTATGTAAATCAGACTGGCCTTAAACTCACGGGGTCCACCTGCCTGAGCAGCACAAGCAGAAAATGTATTTCTCGATGCT
This sequence comes from Onychomys torridus, assembly GCF_903995425.1. Classification (NCBI taxonomy): domain Eukaryota; kingdom Metazoa; phylum Chordata; class Mammalia; order Rodentia; family Cricetidae; genus Onychomys; species Onychomys torridus. Next base: position 5,374,272 of record NC_050455.1, read on the forward strand.
GTCACTTCAGGCATCTCTAGAAGTATTTCTAGAGTATCCTGAATAGAAAAGTTCATAAAATTTGTAATTTCTGAGTTAGAGAACACCTTAAGGTTTTTTGTCTGTTTGGTTGGTTGGTTTTTCGAGACAGGGTTTCTCTGTGTAGCTTTGCGCCTTTCCTGGATCTCACTCTGTAGCCCAGGATGGCCTTGAACTCACAGAGATCTGCCTGCCTCTACCTCCTGAGTGCTGGGACTAAAGAACACCTTAAGTTTTATGACACAGTAACTTTTCACTGGTAGACTAGATTATTTTCTCATTCTTTGAAGTTTCACTTTTCGGTTGCTAGAACATGGCACTAACGTTCTGAGAATACCTAGTCAGGAGGAAGGGCTATAGTTACACTCACTGTGTTAAGATTTGAAGCCCCCAAGCCACTTGAAGGGTTGGCAAGATGACCAACCAGCTTACTAGGCCAGTGGGCTGGTAGGTCTGCGTTTCACTGAGATCCGATCACGTCCATTCCCTGAGCACTGTCTACAGCTGCTCTCATGCTTTCGCTGAGGATTGTTTGCATTTGCAATCAGAGAACAAGACCATATGGCTTAAAGACCAAAGCATTCACTGCCTGGCCCTGTGCAGAAAACCTCAGCCAGTTACTCATCCAGGTATTTATGGGCATGGCTATATCTGGACATGGACACAGATGCTCAAATTTGCCTGAGAACATGTAATTGTTGATATAAATGGAATACTTTGTACATGTCAAGACATACTTATACACACCTGTGAAAACACGATACCATTTAAATTGAAAACATACTAGCACAAGTAATTATAATAACTTTAAGTTTTAATAATTATAAAAGTAGTGGGTCTATTTTTTTTTAATAGAAAGGTTTAAAATAAGACCAATTTCACATCTGAGGAAATATCCAGGACCAAAAACCACCAAGTTCAACATAATTGCTTAAGATGTACTTTAAAGTTGATTTAAAAATTCATTTATTCTCAGATTACTTATATTTAGCAGGTAGATGTCAATCTTTTAAATTTTTCTGTAAACATACTATTATCTTATTAAAGTTTCTAAATGTAAAAAATTGAATATATCTACATAGAAATAAGGAAAGAAAGAAGAACAACATTCTGAATATTTCATGGCAAGAACATCTGGCATAAAAAAATACACTGTTCTGACCAGAATTACCTAGATACACCATGATTAATAAACGTTTATTGTGTGGAAAGTTCAACAAGGGCCTGCCTCTTCTCTCTGCTTCATCAGGAGCTCTGTGGCGACAGTCGTGTCTAATGCAGACACACCTTCATCCTTCATACACTCATGAAAGCAGCAGATGAAATGCCTTTGCAACAAACAGACCAAACTCCATCTTCTTGCTCGCTTGCATTAGGTTTTAGCCAAGGGGTCCTAACATTTTATCCTGAAGTTTCTTTGCTATATAATTTACATTAAAAATAACAAGAGAATTTACTATATAGAACAATATTTTGGCAAACCATTTCATTATAAGCCACCTACCACTTTACCAGTTCTATATATTTAGATAATTTTTTAACATTAAGATACAAAATTTTCAAACAAAAACACTTTTTAAAATGCACAGTAAAAGTCTACTGTGTGCCTGGATTATCACTGTATGTATTTTCTCAGCCATTCCTCAGTAGAGTCAACTTCTCATGATTCACCTTCCCTTCTAGAGGGGGCTGGGGGGAAGGCAAACTGGAAATCCAGAAGCCTTGTTTATTCAGTACTAGTCAGGCACCTGTCTACTGTTGTGTTGTGGATACATCTTTTCTCAAAGGCAAGCAAGCACATAAGCTACCGTGCCTTCACAAGAAGGTAACATTTGATAAAGTAAAAAATACTCAGGAATTCTAGTCTCTATGGTTCTGCAGAGCCATATTCTTTAAACCAATGAGTGATACTTTATAGCAGGTGAATTAAATCTCTATAAAAATATTACAAAAAAAAAAAGAAAAAGAAACCAGTAACATTTGTTCCAGATTCAAATGAACAATCCTAAATATAAAAGGAGCCTCTTTATGTGAGACATGAGTCTGGTGACGGAGCGCAACTCCTGTGGCACTAACAGTGACTATACACACACCATGAGTTAATTACAAACAAACGCGCTAACTGCTGCCACTGTACAATACCCAAATGCCTCTAAAGGAAGAAACAAGAGGTAGTTTCTTCACCCTTCATTACAAAGCTATGAAATGCTGTCTACATCAATACTGGGCAGGGATAGAGAACGGGAAGATTACCATCAGGGTAATACTGCTGGTTCATGCCTTCTGGAGGACCTTGTCCACCATGACTGTACTGGTCCCCATAATAGTCTTCCTGGCCTGAGAACTGCTGTGGAGGGCCTGAAAAACCACAACCAGTCAAGACGTAAATCATTTGTCCTCGAGGTCATCATAGGCGACCTTTCTATCTCACACTAAGAGGCTACTCCTCAGCTGTAGACTCCCTCCAACACTCTGCCCTTCTAACGTTTCCATTATTTCCACACACACTTACACATACACACAGCAGGTCCACAAGTCACATTTATAAAGTTAATATAAGACCATACCAATAAATAATAGCAACTCAAACAACCTCTGCAGAAGGGGCTGAAGCTGGTAGGAAACTCTTTTTACTTTAGTATTAGTGCATTTTGAAGGAAAATTGACTTTGTCCTTGGTCATATATTTAGTAGCTTCTTTTTTTTTTTTTTTTTTTTTTTTTTTTAAAGGCATTTTCTATTGTAAATGAGTAAATTTTGATAGAAAACTTCATGGTGTAGTATTTTCCTAGAAAATAACAGACAAAAGGAAGCTGTGTGTTGGGAAGCTCCTATATGCCTCACGACCTTCTGTACCCTAAACCCTGCTACCTTAGGGGATGTGAGGGGAATCAAAAAAAAAAAAAAAAAAAAAAAAAAGCCCTGTATTTACCTAGATAAAAAGTTCATTACAATTTAAAGCCTTTCAATCACTGTTATTTACATTAAGCAAGGAACTTTCCAAATGGCTCTCACCCTGCTGTGGTGGTCTATATGGAGGCATCTGTCTCTGGCCCATCATGTGATTGCCTTGGTTAACTTGACCCATCATGCCCATGGGAGGCTGCTGTCCTTGGTAGTGCTGACCACCTCCAGGTGGCATGTTGTACTGCTGGGAAGGAGGTTGCTGATGCATCATGGGACCTGAGAACACATAAAACATTAATACATAGTATTCTCGTAACACTTCAACATCCTAAGACAGATGCAAGAATTTTTTTAAATATAATACACAAAATGTGCAGTCAAACAGGGGAAACAGACTTCAAGTATAAATGAGTTTTTGCATAAAGCTCATATGCCAGAGTTCATGTGCAAGTAAAAAAAAAATAAAAAATAAAAAAATAAAACCAACCAAATCTCAGGTCCACCTAAAGTCATTTTTTAAAAAGTCAAAATGGAGACAGTAACCTCATCCTGAACATGGGCATTTTCTACACCATATTATCTATACCATCTCTCTAGACAAAATTATCTTACTGCAGTATTAGAAAAGCCATGATAAGTAAACTCCACAAATATTCCCTATCAAATCAGTAGTCAAAACAACACAAAAACCAAACTTCTGGATTTCCATTTCATTCTTTTTTGCGGAGGGGAGGATAAAGATTTATCTATTTGTACATAAGTACATAACCTTCACAATTCATATACATCATATGCATGCAGGAGCCCAATGAGGCTGGAAGAGGGCATCAGAGCCTCTAGAGCAGGAGGTGCTGGTGCTCCTGAGCTGCCCAGAATGAATGCCGGGCACTGAACTCAGGTCCTCTGTAAGAGCAGTGTTCTTACCCACTGAGCCATGTCTCTGACCCTACCCTTTCATTCTTTTTAATGGACATTCATTCAACAGTGGTAGGTAGAAACCTATAACAGCACTTCACAAACAGATCAGTTGAATTTTATAAACTTCAACTTGAGGACAAAATTTCCCAAATTTTTTATAAACTTTATAAACTTGAAATCAAAGGACCACAATGCTTCTTTTTTAAAGAAAAATTTATTTTGTGTGTATGAGTGTATCATGTGCATGTATGCCCACAGAAGCGGAAGAGGATCCCCTAGAACTGGAGTTACAGACAGTGGCTGGCTGCAACGTGGGCACTGGGAATTGAACCAGAGTCCTTCCCAAGAACAGCTGAACCATCTCCCCATCCTCCAGGGTGCAGAGCTTCTTAACCAATGACTAGACCTATGCATTCCACCCTTTGTCTCCCCACCCTTTGTCTCCCCACCCTAAAAGCTCCCAGGAAAAGGACTGTAATAAAGCATGGGTGCTATGGGTGATTGGTAAATAAAACACTGATTGGCCAGTAGCCAGGCAGGAAGTGTAGGCGGGACTAACAGAGAGGAGAATTGGGAGAACAGGAAGGCAGGAGGGGACACTGCCAGCGGCCACCAGGACAAGGAAGATGTAAGTACTGGTAAGCCATGAGCCATATGACAAAGTATAGATTAATAGAAATGGGCTGAATATAAGAGTAAGAGCTAGACAATGGTAGGCCTGAGCTAATGGCCAAGCAGTTTAAATAATATAAGCATCTGTGTGTTTATTTTATAAGTGGGCTGTCGGACTAACACGGCTTGGCAGGGGCTGGAGAGAAGGTCTCCAGCTACACATGGGCTCAGAAAACAGACCTGCACCATCTCCAGTGAGAACCCAGAAGCAAAGTGCAGAGCCGCAGTAGCTCACAGTGATGATCTGCCCACACAGCAGTGGGCAGCCCAGCCCATGCTGCCACCTAGCAGGGTAAGCTGCTCCCTCTGAGGCTTCAGAGCCCCTCACTCCGGCACTCTTAACACTGCCCTCACGGGAGTGCGGCAGCGCCAGCTTACATAGCACCCCTCACTCTTCTGGGGTCACCTCAGAGACAAGACCAGGGAACTCAGGAAAGTTCATCAGGCAGAAGAAGGGACAGAGCTGGGACAGAGGCTCATTAACAACGTAAACAAACATCTAAACACCAAGCAAACCCACTCCTCTAAGTTCTAGGAGATAACAGGAGCCTGGAACTTCACCTCCTTGACAATGTGACCAACTGTTTCATCTCAAGAAATGCTTTTTCAGAGCTATTTTCTTCCTACCCACCTTTGTCTGTTCTGCTTTGTTTCAAATTCTTTTCTCTCCAAACTTTATTATCATAAATATAAACTTCCCAAAGCTTACCCTGGGGCCCTTCAATGTGGAAATGAAGTCTTCACAGCAGAGAGAAGAGCTCAGTAAGAGCAATAAGGAAGCAAACACTGGGCACCACAGGAGCCAGTCAGCCTTCACAGGCATTTCTCATGAGCTTCTGGCAACCAAGGAATCCCTAGACCCAGACCAGACAGCTAACAGTACTCAACAAGGGGACAAACCCACCTCAAGTCTGCATTCCACGTGCATGCCTGTTCCATCATTTTTCTCACTTGCACTTCTCAAAAGTAAGGTTTAACAAAGTTCACAGACTCAAAGCAAACTCTGCCATAGGAAAGCTCTAGAAGTCTAGAAGAATTTACCATAAAATAGATAAATTTTTTAAATTTGTGTGTTTGAATGTTGTGCCTGCATGTATGTATATGCACCATGTACATGCCTAGAGTCCAAGAAGAGCATTGGATAGCCTGGAACTGGAGTTATAGACAGTTGTGAACTGCTCTGTGGGTGCTGGGAAGCGAACCTGGGTCTTCTGGAGCAGCAGCCACTCTTGAGTGTTCATGAGTATAACGTTATCCCTCTATGCTCATGAATTTACACCTTTAACTATATTTCCTATATGATAAGGTATTCACAATGCTATTACTTGTCATTTTATTGTCAACCTATCTGGGCCTTTGTATAACTTCATTTTCAAGAAATGGAAGCCTGAAAGCTTTCTCACCTTAGGTCTTATGAAATGGCCACAGAACTCTTCACTTAGCAGTAACAGAGTTAAAGCGTATCTGTATACTGGAGCCAAACTAAAAACGGTAAATATAAAGGGGGGTGGAATCCACAAACATCTAGCACAACCGAATTCTCAGCCGCACTTGAAAGCTCTCTCTCCGGGAGAACAGTAATCCAGCAGGAGCCACTGCCAGGCAGACTGTGCCATCTGAGCATGCTGGGACCACCTTCCTTAGTCTGTCACCTCCCTCCTGGGACCCAGACACCATGCAAGATCAATTTAAAACCAGAAAGAACGAGACAGGATGGTACTGCTCAGACCAGGGGCTCTGCACCACCTCCATGAGGAGCTGAGAACCTCAGTTCTGTTCACAATGCGTGGTGTCCTTCCTACACACTGATGGAAAGAGGGCTGCCCACTCTAGGAATGTACACTACAGAGTAGGGTAGGCTTGCAAATCAATCTAGTACAGATAATCACTTCCTACAAATACAGCCACACACGTTATTATTCACTTCAGATATTCCTTGTTTTTACATCAATTATTTTATGTAATGAAAACTAGCCAGTCAATCAACACACATTATACAGTGTGACCAAAGCAAAACAAAGCATCTGACACTGTCTTCAACAAAGAATATGGAGGAAAAAAAAATAAACAATTGTGTAACGAAAACTACGAAGATTTCTGTGAACAGCCTAAGTATGCTACTGTACCTGTGGATATGCATAAAGAATAATTCAAAACATGTCAAGTCTGGAGGTGATTCCTAGCTTGCATTCGATGCTTCATATATCTTCCAGAGTGTTCAAATTAAACAGAGGTTAACTTTTATAACTAGAAAATGACATATTATAACACAGTTCTGAACTGCAACTGAAAGGCAGCAATATCCCTCAAACTCTTTACCTCAGCAACCATGGTATCCGCAATGGAAGAGCAAAGATGATGTGATTCAGTCACTAAAAACATGTTACCAAACAAGACACTCCCATGGAATGCTTCAAGTAGCTCTTTCATTTGCTAATTTTCTACTCTCAAAATTTAGTAAGTGACTTGGGATCTACCCCCAAAGCAGTGAGGCCAGTACTGGAAACAGTCCTCTATAATCCCATATACTACAATTATTTTCATTTCTATATTAGAGTCCTACAGTTCCTAAACTTGGTTTGAGTTTGGAGTCATGGAGCAGGAGTAATGATTAAAGATGTAAACTAACCATGTTGGCAATCCATTAATCAAACCTACATTACGAAGCCCACAGCACAGGTAACTGTGTATGCATTTTGTCATATCCGTGCCAAGTGAGCCCTGCCTCCTGAGGCTGAGGGAGAAGACAACAGAGGCGCCACCCCAGTGCTCTTCTGGGTGCTGCAGCCTACCCACACTTCTTCCACTTCCTGATGTCAACCTGTAGACCGCAGAATGGCATGCAGTTGAGTTCCATAATTCTCCCAGAAAGTCAAAACCCCTCCGATTTGCTCTCCACTCAGAAGGGAGGAGTCTTGGGCTGGAAATCAACTAAGGGAATGTGGCTGCAATAGGCTAAGAGCAATGTCAGTTTTTTGTGTTCATCTATCATCTAAAAAGAAAAAGTTTGAAAAACTCCGGCCAAATGGTTTCATATAAATTATGCAAATGCTTACTGAATCAGAACTATTACAGGAATCACTTTACTTAATTTTTTATCACCATCATTAGTAATGGTAGAAATGAGTTGGTGGGGGTTGGGGAGGGGAGTAGGCCAGAGACAATTTTTTTTTTTAATTAAGGAAGTTTTTATTCACTTGACATACCAACCGCAGACCCCCCTCTTCCCTCCTCTGCCCCCTAGCCTACCCTCCCATCCCCACCTCCGAAAAGGTAAGGCCTCCCATGGGGAGTCAGCAGAGCCTAGTACATGAAGACAATTTTTTTTAAAGTTCATTTGATTTGTGTTTTGCCTGAATATATGTATATATGCATCAGACTCCTTGGAACTGGAGTTGTGGATGGCTGTGAACCATCATGGGAGTGCTGATAACTGAACTCGGGTCTTCGAGAGTGACCCAGTAACCACTGGGCCAACTCTACAGCCATCCAGATGACAATTTTGGAAATCAGTTCTCCCCTTCCGCCACGAGCAGAAGAAGAAACTCGGGTTCTCAGGTGTGTGCAGCAAACATTCCTACCCACCAAATCATCCCACTGGCCCACGTCACTTAATCTTAAAGAATTTTAGTCGATTTATCAAAGTAAACACTGGTATCAAGACTTGAATCTAAGTCCAAAGAATTATTATGTACATGGAGCTTATGAAGCACATTCTTAATTCAAAATAATAATTTGTGAAACTCTTTATACCTGACATTTAATTAATAAAATTCTATTAAGGAAAGCTACAATTAATGTTTGGGAACAAAAAATACACTGCTTCTAGCAAATGTAACTGTAGGTCATCTCCAGAAGGCTTTTCTGTTCTAATTTGGCGTTTCATTAGCCATCTTTCCAGATTATACCAAGACATTTATTTCCAATTCCTAGTCATCAAAGAAACAGACTGCATGACCTCAAGCACTGTAACGCAGGCCGGGAACAGAGCAGCCAAGGTCCCTGCCTCTTGGCTTTCAGTGCTCCTGCCCCTCTCCATGCAGGTCTGTATGTGTGCACACGGCTCCCGCAGCTCGACACTGCCACAGCTCGACACTGCCACAGCACGCCACTGCCACAGCACGCCACTGCCACAGCACACTGCTCTCTCCCGCAGCACACACTGCTGCAGCACACACTGCTCCGTCCCGCAGCACACTGCTCTCTCCCGCAGCACACACTGCTCTGTCCCGCAGCACACACTGCTGCAGCACACACTGCTCCGTCCCGCAGCACACTGCTCTGTCTCACAGCACACTGTTCTCTCCCGCAGCACACACTGCTCCCTCCCGCAGCACACTGCTCCATCCCGCAGCACACTGCTCCGTCCCGCAGCACACACTGCTGCAGCACACACTGCTCCGTCCCGCAGCACACTGCTCCGTCCCACAGCACACTGTTCTCTCCAGCAGCACACACTGCTCCGTCCCGCAGCACACTGCTCCGTCCCACAGCACACTGTTCTCTCCAGCAGCACACATTGCTCCCTCCCGCAGCACACTGCTCTCTACCGCAGCACACACTGCTCTGTCCTGCAGCACACACTGCTCCCTCCCGCAGCACACTGCTCTGTCCCGCAGCACACACTGCTCTCTCCTGCAGCACACTGCTCTCTCCTGCAGCACACTGCTCTCTCCCGCAGCACACTGCTCTCTCCCGCAGCACACACTGCTCTCTCCCGCAGCACACACTGCTCTCGCAGCACACCGTTTTTTTGTGTTTTTGTTACTTTAACTTTTGTGTCAATTTAAACTTTTTCACAAACTATTAAATGGTAAAAACAGTTTTTACTCACGAGGTCCAACTAGAAAAGAGACCATGACAGGGGGCTAGAATCCCTACAGGGAAAGAGCACTCCTGAGAGGAAAGGAAGGGGACCAGCCGGAGGGGTCAGGCCCAAGGGTGGGCAGTCAGGAAGGTGGACAAGTTAAAACGAAGTGTAATAAAATGCATATGACAATATCATAATGGAGCCCAGTACTTTATATGCTCATTTATAAAACGAATTTCAATATTTTTCAGAGAATTAAAAGTCCAAAGGAATTCCACAATTCTACCGCTCTTTCTATCCCACAAGGCCTAAGTACATCAGCGCCAGTGGTATTTCTCTACTTCTTAAGCAATCTAAAAGCTAAAGATGAATACAGTACACATTAGATTATTTCACATGGACTATTAAAAATACAATGTAAAAAGTTTGGGAGTTTGATTTTTCCCCCATTAATTTCACATTCAAAGTAGAGGTGTGGGAAGGGGGCAACAGAATTCTTATAGCAGCTACTAGAACAAGTGCATTTAGACTCTTTCCTGCAGAGTCCTCATTAGAAAACACTGCTACTGGAGGTGGAAGGGGCAAGGTGAGATGTAGCTTAGTGTAGAATACTTGTGCTGTATGGATGCACCTAAGAGTACAAACCCAGCAAGAAAATCTAAAGGGAAACTACAAGATAATCAGTCAATTCATAAGAATATCACTAAGCATTACTTACAAATATGTTAGTAAATGATACAATGCACTAGTCACCTGCCATTCAATTGTACCTCTTTTTTTTCTTGCAACACAACTCAAGTTGTTATTTTTTCTATTGTGCTCAGTCACTTTACAAACCTTTATTCCTTTCCTTTTCTCAAACCCAGGGTGTTGCACGTACAAAGCACTCATTCTACCAATGAGCTACATTCCTGACCCCTAACATAAGCTGAATCTTAAAACTTCACTAATATTCAGTTTCCATGACTCAAAAACCCCATTTAAAAAATGGTAGCACATGGCTGTAAGCCCAGAACTGAGAAGGCTGAGCAAGGGGGGGGGGGGGGGGGGGTCTAAGCTTAAGGCCAGCCTGGAGTTCACAGAGAAACCCCATCTCAAACAAACTCAGGGGTTACAAGCACTTGGTCTTGCCAAGGACCTGCGCTTGGTTCCCAGCATCCACATGGTGACTCACAGCCATCCACTGACTCCAGCTCCAGGGGCACCCTCTTCTGACCTCCAAAGGCAACAGCACACATGGTGTACATGCATCCATGCAGGCAAACACATACATAGAATAAATCTTAACAAAGCACACCACCCCGCCACAGCCCCGTGGAAGACAAGAGCAAGTACTTTTAAAGTTTTCTAGTGTTCCTTGACACAAAGATAATGTGTAACGATGGGGCTTGTCTAAGGATTCTTGCCATTTTTAGTGCAAAATAAAACAAAACCAGAACATAAGAGCAGCCTTATTAAATCTTAGCCCGGAAGCAGAACAGCACCTAGAACTGGACCCAGGACTTTGGGTCCTGTGAGAAATGCTTGAGAGGTAAAAATGTGACAAAGTTCTTTTTCATTTTCAGAGTTTTTCAAGCTTTCTAAAAAAGAACTATTTGCAAAGCAGTATGCTTTAACCACTGCCGTGTTTTTATGTCTAAACAAAAAAATGTAAAGCATGTGGCTTATTTTTATAAAAACTACCTAAAAAAGAACTGTTTTATGATGACACAACAAAAAAACTTCTTGACAAAGCTTTCATTTACCAGGTCAGCTTACCATCCAATAGATCCCAAATAACTAACCTAGGCTTGTCTCATCAAAATGGTAAAAAGCCCAGACTGTATGAGTATTTTGAAATTACAATAATTCATCATAAATAATATGAACACAACCAGTTCTTCCTTTATCTGAGTACCTTTGCGTGATCTGAGGTTTTTTTTCTATAATGAAGATCAAGGCTCACTACATTTTGTACTTGAAATATCTTTAAAAAGGCCATGTGCCAAATCTTTAACACAGCAATTAGCAGATCAGAGCTCCATTTACTGGTTTTTAGTTATTATTGACAGGATACTTAAAAGAGGAACATGGTAAAAACTTCACTGAGCCTGGCAATAAACGGTAGCATGTTCCAGTATGCTACGTAGCTGTGGACACAAAGGCACACCCTGTCTTCAAAAGGACCATCCCTGCCTCAAACACAGGAAAGTCATCACAAGTGCCCCCAGCAAGTGAAAGGGACCAGGCTAGTGATTTTTAGGATAGTGTGCTTGTGAAAGCAAACTGTGCACTCCAGTGTTCCAACATGAAACAAAATGCTGCCTTATCCAGTACCAGCATTATGAAACAATTCAACAACAGAACTCCAAATAAAATGTGCAAAAGGCAAACAATCTTGAAAAGGCAAATTGGGCAATTTAATTTCTAAACACAAATAAAAAGACAATTTCAACTCAATGTTGAAGACTCACTTCACACTTGGACAGAGACTCTGTCTTAAATCACCAAAGCAAACCAACAAGCCTACAGAACTCTAATCAGGAAAAATAATAAGTTCAAGGCTGGGGCTTATGCATACAATCTCAGCAATGGAGAGGCCGAGGCAGACTTAGGAAAGCTTAGGCCAGCCTCAATGGAAGAGTGGGAACATGTCTTTAAAAGCACCCCTTCTCAACAGAATGCCCTAAGAGCCAACCAGGGACCCAGGAGAGTTGGTGCTAAACAGTGTCTGTTAGACATAATGAAAAATGTACCCATGAAATCTCGGTAACACAAGATGGCAGGACACCACCAGCTGACATGCCAACATGCACAGAGGAAATTCCACTAGGTCTTACACCTAGATGAAGAATTTCAAGTGGTCAACGGCTGCCCAGAAAGGGAGACTCAGGCTGCTCAGGAACAAGCTCCAAAATTGGCTATCCGGTCACATATGGTTAGCCATAAACACAGCAATGCAAAATGGACTCAAGCTGTATATGCATGTGTATATATGTTCAAGCAAACACACGCATGGGCACGCACGGGGGCGTGGGCGCGTGCACGCGCACGCGCACACACACGCACACACACACACACGCACACACACACACACACGCACACACACACACACCCCAATAATAACTAAGGAAGAGATCATGAATTGAGAGGAGGGGCGTGAGGGGGACAGAGCTCGGAAAGAGGAAGGAGTGACGAGCAGTTACCTTGATTTGGTTGCATATTCATGTTTGGTCTGGGACCATAGTTTCCCATCGGCTGCCCCTGACTCATTGTCATCTGGTTCTGCACAGGCATGCTCTGGGATGATGGCACGGAATGGTTGTAACCTCCCATGGAGCCATGGCTACTTGAAGGCATATTCATGGAACTGTTTGTCATGTTGAGCTGACTGGGTCCAGGTCCCTGCATTGGCATATGGTTAGGCCCTTGGAGGAGAAATAGTCAGAATGGAAAATGAGTTCAAGAGATGTACGGCACAAGTCTTTTTCATTACTGTAGTAACAGCCTAAGCAACAACGTGAACATTTAGTCAACAGGAAATAAGTAAACAGTTTAAACAGGGAACTCTGACAAGGTACATGCTGATATTTTCCCACTTTCGAGATGAGGAAATTGATCTTGAAAATCCAGGAACTGTCTGAGATGAATAACGAAGGACCACCAACTTGTTAGGACAACTCAAGGAGTAACTAAGGGTGTGGTAACTAGCAGACACAGACAGGAAAGTGGAGCACAGGACTGTAAAAACATTCCTCAACGCAGCAAACGATAAACAACAATGTAACATGTAACGTTAAATCACGGGCAACACAGAGTTCAGCAGAGGGCGGGGACAATGGGACAGCCATTCGGAAAAAACATCCAGTTGGATCTGTACCTCATTCCTTCCACTAAAGCAATTTCATGTATAAAAACTTTACATATTAAAGGAAAACAAATCATTAATGATGATTTCAAAATGAGAACTTAGAAATAATCTTGGAAGGGGAAGGCCTTAAACATGCTTGAAAGCTCAGAGCCATAATAAATGGATAAATGTAGCTACATAAAAATCAATTCGAACCTAACAAAAACACTAAACTAGAAGCTGTGGACATGGCTCAGTTGGTCAACTGCTTACCATGCAGACATGAGTCCGTGGGTTTGAGTCCCAGAACATGTGTAAAACAGAGAAACGCACACCTGTAATCTCTGGGGCCTGCTGGCCAGCTCGCCTAGCCCAGTTAGTGAGGTCTGGGTTCAGAGGGACCTTTCTTAAACACTGCTCCAGCACATCATGAAGAAACACTTTCATGCACTGCTGAAGGAGTACTAATCTAAGTACTGTTTTTATACAGAGCAATGATTAAAGTGCCCTGGTTTATGACAACAGAATGTTCTGTAGCACAGACCAGCCTCAAACTGACTACACGGCAAGGGATGGCCTACAACTCCTGACCCTCCTGCCTCCACTTCTGAAGACTGGGCTTACAGGCATTCACCACTACATCCAGGTTGAAATGTACTTGTAATCCAATAATTTAAGTTCTAGGAATTCCACACATAGAAAAGTTTTGGGGTACACCTAAGTATGGATGTAAAACTATACGCATATGCATAGACATACCAAGACACTAGAAACTTCATTTCTATCATCAGAAAATGGTGTACAGATTAGACACATCCATAAAGAAGGTGTGAGGCGGGAGAGATAGCTCAGTGGTTAACTGCACTGGCTGCTCTTCCAGAGGACCCGGGTTTGATTCTCAGCACCCACCACAGCCCACAACTGTCTGTCTATAAGTATAGTCCCAGTGGATCCTATGCTCTACTGGCTTTCTGGGGCACCACAAATACATTTGGTGCAGACATACAATGCAGGCAAAACATGTATATACTTTAAAAAAAAATGTGACATGGGCACCGAAGAAAATGAAACAGCTGTTGTCAGTATTCTGAACTGCCCCTTGGGGACCCACTGAGCTCTTGATGTCATCTTATATAAAGTCCCCTGCAAGAAAAAAACTCTTCTCCCTTTGCGCTAGCCTGCTCGCCCTCTCCCTCTCCCTCTCCCTCTCCCTCTCCCTCTCCCTCTCCCTCTCCCTCTCCCTCCCCCTTTAATAATAAAAACTTTCCACATGGACATGGGTCTGCATGGTGTGAGTAACTTCCCAATGATCAATGCTGCAGGCTGTGGCAGCCAGCTGGGTCTGCATGGCCTGGCTCCCTCACCTACTGGGGCACCTTGGCCCAACCAGCCAGGGCCTCCCAAGGGCTGGATGAGGGAGAGAGGGAGAGGGGAGAGGAGGGGAGGGGAGGGGAGGGGAGGGGAAGGGAGGGAAGGGGAGGAGAAGAAAAAGAAAGGAAACCAGAAATTATAGGAGCCCCTTTTCCTTTCTCCCCAAACCCAGAACTAAGTGTCTGAAGAAGCAAGGGAGCAGAAACATCTGTGCCTTTTGATTTGGGTTCCATAGGCGTGTGAAATTACTTTTACTTTCTATGCTTACCAAAAGCAAAACAAGCAAAAGATTGTCATTAACAAATTGTTATAAATTTAAAAAAAAAAAAGCTCTGACTGAGATTATTTGGCTAAGATCAAATGATGTAACCCAACTATTAAAATATATATATATAGTTTTAAATATATAAATGAACTATTAAATAAAATTATTAAAACCATGCTAGGGGCTGGCATGGTGATGCAGGCTTTAATCCCAACACTTGGGAGGCAGAGTCACAGGTAGATCTCTTTGGGTTTGAGACCAGTCTGGTCTACAGAGCAAGTTCCAGGACATCCAGGACTACACAGAGAAACTCTGTCTTGAAACAACCAACCAACAACAAAAAACACTAGGAAATTTAAAACAGATGAAAGAATATATAAGTCTTCTACTTTCTCTTATACCATACAGTAAACTGTCTTTTAAGACAGTAATGGGTATTTAGAAATTACTGTTTTAGAAGCTGTATAGTATTCTAGACAATTTCATCATTAGTTGATAATCTTTGCTCAGAAAACTTTATGGGTGTGCCTTAGCAGGTAAAAGTATTTACTGCAGTGCAAGCCTGTTGATCTGAGTTCCACACTTGGAATCTACATAAAGAAGCCAGACATGGTGGCACACATCTGAGATCCCAGCACTGCTGAGTGACATGAAGAGAGACAGAAGGGAGTCCACATCGAGCTAGCCTGAGTACACAGTGGACCCTTCCTCAGGAAGGCGGAGAGCCACTTCCTCAGTTTTCCTCTGACTCCATATACATCCACATACATAAGCATTGAAAATTTTAATAAGAAAGAATTTATCTCTATTACATATAGCTTTATAAATAAACCAAGATGTCAGGTTAACAGTAATTGTATGCTTCTCAGCTGTTTCCTTGGTCTTAGGCCCCGGAGACATAGGTACAAGTTCTCATCAAAGGTTCTACCACAGACTCACAGAGCTCCCACTTGGGTAACCTGGACTAGCTCTATGTCACAGTTCTAAAACTGTGTGTCCTGGAGAGCCACACAGTGACTTGGCAGGCAACTTTCTCTCCACTGCAGCCTAACTGCAAACTAAACAGTTTGCCTGCACTCCTGCCTCCACGCTGTGTGAGGGCCATCCATGCTGCAAGCCTTAGCAGGAAACAGGCGAGAACCAGAGAAACACATTTACAGCCTGCATCACCAGCAGCACATCAATCTTCTAAACCAGACTACCTTGTCTCTTCTACTCAGTGTTCCCCTCTGTTTCTTTGACTAAATCCATCATCCTTGGGTGTCAACACAACCAACCACACAACCAGGCAAAGGAGAGACTTGTGTATGTCTATTATCCAGGTTAATAAGAAAAATGTTATTGTAATTTACTCCACTGCTAACTAAATAGTGCTCTTTTCTTTTTGGCTAATGAAAATAACCTTAGTCTTCAGAAAGTAAAAATTTTCTCAAATTAAAGGTAGAGTATGCTTTAGCAACATTTATGCTGTAGATACTGTTTTTACAAAAACAAAATAGTTTAAGGACACTCTGTGGCAAAAGGTTAAATAGATGAACACCCATAGCCTAAAAAGGTTACCATTATACTGATACTAAAGTAAAAACGGACAAAGGGAAAGGCTCAATATGTGAGAGCTTGTATTACTTTTCAGCTTTTAACACTGCTTCTAAATCAATTTCCATATTAATGATATCTATAAACATACATACTAATAAGAATCTAGATTTGGCTTCAGAAATATCTGCAAGGAAATACTAAATACACCAGCACTTCAGGGACAATTCTGTTCCTGTCCCCCGATGTTCTTTTGCAGTGTTCCTGTTTCTGAGATCAACACATTTTTAGGTAAATAAACGCCATGGTTCTTTTTCATGAACAGGTTTGAATTCTTAAGTCATGGCACCATCCCTTTCCCCTCAAAAGCTCCTAAAGCCAACTGTGCTGCATAGTTTCAGACAGACTAAATTTAGCCAGTTCTGTTCATCAGAGGAATGCTGTGTGTCAGCTACACCAAAGCCCTAGGGCAGCCTGATAAACACTGAATACAGGTCACGTAGCTCTGTAGCTAACAAACTCGAGGAGAGCTTGGACTCGGGGGCATTCAAAGCAGTTTTGTCATCAACAATCTAGTATCCCCTGAGCCCCCATGTCGTTTCAGTTGCTAAGCAACTCTGGTGTTAATGTCTTAGAGGAGAAAACTTACCAGGCATCTGGCCGTTCATCTGGTTCTGCATGTGTGGGGCAGGAGGGCCCCCACCCACCATTCCATCTGAAGGCATGTTGTGAGAGCGGGGAGGGGGCGGAGGGCCGCTCTGACTCATCCCTCCAGGACCCATAGGCATATTCTGTGTGGGCGGCTGGAAGAGACAGCTTGGTAAGACAAGAGAGACAGTGGACGAGTGGATGAAAGATTCATATGGAAGGGCTGCTGTCTGTCTTATTAAACTGGATAAAAACAAAACAATAAATGCATTTCAATGCCTTCTAAAGCTTTTTAATGTTAAACTTACTAATATCATATTTAATATCCCTCATAACTTCAAGTGCATTGGAAAGTAGACTACAGTTAAAGTGTGTTCTAACTTAAAAAAAATCTCACAGTAAAATGAAATTTTCTAATAGGTTATCCAAACAGAATTTTTCATTTATTGATGATCTCTAACAGGTCTACTGTTATTTAAATTACATTTAAAAAATTAAGTGTGCTTTCATAATGAACATATTTGCATGGCTACTAATGGAAGACTTTTCCCTGCAAAGGTAACAGCACAACACATAAAAGGAGCGAGAAGTGTCCGAGAGTGCTGTCTTTAGACTCGCAGCATTAGTACTGAATGTCTAACAGCTCAGCTTACTTCTGGGTCCGTCACTGGTAGGCAGTGTTACTGATGGCCTGGAAGGGTACTCAGACAGTGGCCTCTAAAGGACGCCTTTGGCAAGCTTCCTAATGAAATTTTGAAGAAAACTACTCACTACATCTGAGAGTTCACAAAAGGGTGAAAGACACAAAGACACACATACACACACACACACACACACACACACACACACACACACACACACACAAATAAAAGATGGTCTTCAACACCTGTCTTATGGTGGAAAAGGCAAATGGTTGGTTAGTTTCTCCCAAACCCTCATTTTCGGTCTGCAGGTTCCGAAGACTTGGATATATGCGCTCACTATGCTCCACACATCTCCTGCCTTCTTTCCCTCCTCCCTCCAGACCTTACTCTGATGTCCACTTCAGCAATTCCCCGTACGTGTCACCTCTAATTAGTTACTACAGAGCTTTCCAGATGTGAACACAGCAGCACTTGGCAGGCATCATAAATACTCATTGCTAATGAATCCCTAAGTTAGAGAAATCTTTCTTTTCTTGTAGACCAGGCTGGCCTCAAACTTTAGAGATCCAACTGCCTCTGCTTCCCGAGCGCTGAGATTAAAGATGTGTGCCACCGCCACCACCACCCTGCAATATTGGTTATTTCTAACAGCACCATTTGAAAAAAATACAAAAACACAACTTTTAATTTATTAGTCAATCCAGATCACTAATCTTTAGTAAGAATTTTAAAACCTCATCTTCAGGTCTTTGTCTAGCTTATATCTTTACACACTTAATAATTTAGTTCTGATTAAAAAAAACAGTCACACATCTGAGTTTTAATTATATACATCACCTCCAAATCTGATTAACTCTTTGTAATCCAATCTATAACACATCCTGGATCACTCTTATCATTACAAGGCATAGCAAACAAGCACTCTTGATAGTAAGTCATCACGTGCTGGGAAACAAAAGCACACTGGAAGAGGAAGGAAGGCCATCCCTGCAGGAGGCCGAGTGTGAGACCGACCACAGCCAGCGCCTTTGGCCTTTTCCACTGAGCCGGCTCCTGCTGCAGACAGGAAGTTTCATGGTTTGGGTTTGGGTTTTAAGTGACACATGGTAATGGTACTAACGTAGTGGCTGTTATATATGAATTTTATTTCAATCCAAAAGGATAAACAAATGAGATGATAATAGTAACATTAAATTTTTAAAGCTTTATTTTTCTCCTGTGTGCAGTGGGATGCAATTTGAGGGAGTTGGTTCTCTCCTTTCATGATGTGGGTCCTGGGGATCAAATTCACATTGTCAGGCTTGCCAGCAAGTTCCTCTGCACAGGGAAAGCATTCAAATTTGGGGGTTTTCAAAAACCTAAAAATAACCATGTTTGAAATTAGCAAGAATAGGAGAAAAAACAAACAAATAACAACAACAAAACAAAACAGGAAAATAGAGAATTTCTGTAAAGTCCTGGGGATCTTATAAGGGAATCAGGTATAAATTTGTGAGCTAGAAATAAAATCATAGAAATTAAGAAAGCAATAGCTAGAAACAACAAAACAGGGCTGGGAAGTACTTTAGAGAAATACAGAGATGTAAAAGAGGGAACATACAAACAAACAGACCAAAGAAAGTGCACAGGGGCCGGGGACCACGCTGGTGTGAAGAGCCTGTGTAGCATGCACAGGACCCCGGGCTTGAGGCCCAGCACAGGAAGCACAAAGTACAAGAGGATATACAACATCTGCCTGGAGTTACAGAACACAGAGCGAAGAGCATCCAAAGCTATTACATGACTCCTTTAAAGCACTGAGACAACACACGAAGAGACAGCAAACCAGCCCAGAACTCTACACTAAGATAAAACACCCTTCTCTCCGGCTTGAGGATGAAATACAAATTCTTTAAGGAGAGCAAAAAGCTAGAATTTGTTACAAGAAAGAGGTTAACTGAAAAACAACCAGGGTAGCTCACAACCTGCAAACTCCAGCTCAGGAGAATCTGACAACTTTTCTGGTCTCTGAGGACAACAGATACACATATTAGTGCAGACATGAGGCAAACTCTCTTTTAAACAGCAAGTAACTATATACGAACACATCTGAAGAGTACAGAGAATGAATCAATAAATAAATACATCAGTTAACATAAATTACTATTAACATTCACAGTAACAATAGCATGCAAAGGGGCTGGGAACAATAGTAAGCACAAGGCCCTGGGATGAGTCATCAGTACCAGAAGGAAAAGGATGCTCTCCAGGATGAACCCATAAACTCAACAGCAAGGGTGTGTGCACTTCCTAACACAACTTCAAAGACCTGAGAAGAAAAAAACTGAGAGAATGACAAAGAGGAAACCACAGAGAAAGAGTCAAGAGATTTTTCAACATACTTCCCTCAGTAATTCAGAAAAGGCCAAAAAACAAAAAAATAAAAAAGGCAAATCAAAAGAGCCAAAACCAGAAGGCCAGCAGATTAACTACAAATCACTAACAAAATGATATCATTCAAGGAAGCAACCACATGAAATCAGAAATAAATTTTAATTGAAATAATTAAAATTTATGGTAGACCAGCATAGGGTACACACACAGAAGTCTAACCCTTTGGCAAGGTGAAAACTGGGGAAGCATTAAGTCTGAGACACCCTGTACTACCCAGCAAGATCCTAGTTCAAAAAAAAGGGACAGAGAAGCATGAGGTGCAGAACTATTATGTAGATGATAGTCTGTAGTTTAAATAAAGTCAAATTCTGGTTCTTTGAGACTACCAATAACCAACAACCCTTAGCAGGAATTACCAAGAAAAAAGAGAATATAAAATTCCAGAGAAATTAAGGGAGCAAGCAGCAATCAATACTCATGGGACTGAGTAAGAGACAGTAAGAGGCCGTTTGGGACAACTTTAAACAGGCACCTGATAACTCAGATGAAACAAAGTAAACACAGCATTGGAAATATAGAGCTTCTGGAAAACAACACAAAACCCAGCAAGTCTAAGTCTGAGGGCGAGGTGTGGCTCACAGCAGGACAACCTTGAGGGCTTGGACTCAACTCTGGGCACCAAGAAAGGGAGGGACAGAAGGAGGAAGGGAGGGAGGGAGGAAAGGAGAGAGGAAAGGAGGGAGGGAGGGAGGAAAGGAGAGAAGAAAGGAGGGAGAGAGGGAGGGAAAGAGAGAGGAAAGAAAATTTAATTTCTCTATTAAAAAACTTGATCCATATTTTTTAATCTTTCCTGAGGAAATCTCTTGTGGGCTTTTACTGTGGGTTCATATATAAATCACTCAGGAATAAAAAAAATACCAAATAGAAATCCTTATGTAATTTTTCAGAAATAAAAACAAGAGAGCAGTTTCCAGTTCTTTACAAGGCCATCACACCCTGACAAAGGTATTTCAGAAGAAAAATTACAGGACATGTTTTCAGACACTAGAAACTTCTGAACAAAACACGAGCAAATCAAGTCTAGAGTAGTGAACAATGGCGCACCACATCGTAAGCAGGGGACTCTGCACTCTGGACACGCAGGCCAGCACCACTGAGAAAATGGCATCAAATTACCATGTGGAGTCTACAGAAGGCTCATAAGAAGTACTTGAAGGATTTAATTCCTACACATAAAAGTCCTCCGCAATTCAGCACAGAGGTGGACCTGGCCAGGTGGCTCAGCAGGTTGGGGTGCTTGACACCCCACAACAAAAGCCTGGTGACCACAGTGCGACCCCAAGAACCCATTCAAGGTGGAAGGAGAAAACACCCCACAAGGTTGACCTCTGATTTCCACAGCGCACCACGGTGCTCACAACCCCATCAGTGCACCACGGTGCTCACAACCCCATCCACTAACATAGAAAATAACTGAAGAACAAAAGCAGCATCATATCCAAACAAAACTAATTTACAAAACGTTTACAACCAACACCATCTTATGAATGAAATGCTGCACTCATGCCGTGCAGTTCAGGAACAAGACAGAAATGTTTACGAACACTGATATTCAGTGAGATAAACCAACAAGCAAATTAACGTCAGAAGTAAACTGGAAAAACAGCAACGAAGACAAAAGACTGGGAAAGGAAACCGCACCGAGTCTCCTCAGATGTATGACTGAGCACACACATGTGCACACATGTAGAATAAGTAGACACATACGTCAACTATGTGACTGTGTATTTCCAGCCAACTGAAAACCAAACTGTCAACCAGCAGCACTGAATCTAAGAGAAATGAGTAGCATCTCTAGAGAAACACTGCTGGGGACCACCCAAGATGGCAACAGAAGGACCTGTCATCTTCAGTCACTGCATACAGATAATGGATTCCCCAATGTTAACCTACAGATGCCTCGAAACACATATCAAAACCACAACAGCGGGTTGGGGATTTAGTTCAGTGGTAGAGTGCTTGCCTAGCAAGCACAAGGCCCTGGGTTCAACCCTCAGCTCCAAAAAAAAAAAAACCAAAAAACCACAACCAGCTTTTCCCATGAACTCACAAAGTCGTTCTAACATTTACAAGAACATCCAAAGGATTTAGAGTCACCATGGCAATCTTAAGAACAATTATTAGCAAACAGGAAGAAGGTCTTAACTATAAAGTACAATAATAAAAACATGTGGTTGGTACAAGGACAGGTAAAGAGACAGAGAAAAGAGAATTGAAAACTCACACACACACATACATTAAGAAAAAAAAAACAACTAACGTTCATTGGTCAAGGAACACTTTACAATAAATGGTGCCGAATTAATAGAGTGTGATATGTAACAGATCATGAATAAACTTTTCCTCTTGTCCCTACCAGAAACTGAACCTAGGAACTCATGCATGCTGGTCAGCTGCCACTAAGTCACATCCACCAACTGTTGGATAAACTTTTAAGAATATATAGGCATATCTTCCAACCTTGCTAAAGGAAAATGAACATGCATCCAATGCTGTTACAAGCAGACCAAGGCAACTTTCAAAGTAGAAGGTCTGTGAAAGAGATACAGAAAACAAAGACTGACTTTATGTTCAGGGCCCTAGCTTTGAGGCTCAGTGTTTTTAAAAAAATCCTTAGAATCAATTATAAAAAGTTCAAGGAAAAGGGACACTGGAAACTCTGGGGATGACAGCGTTGTTCTGACAAGTAATCAACACACGGGTTTATGGAAACTCATCTAAACAGGTGAAAGGATGGGTTTACTGCGGGTGAATTATATGTCAAAGGTTACTGCATTTATTACCTTTCCTGGCCCCCACTGCTTACTCCCAACATCCCAGATACTTCTCCATTGCTGGGTCCAGTTCTACTTCTCCAGGTCTGTTACTGCTCACTATCTATAACTTTACTATGTAGTAGGTTAAGGAAGGAAGGGCAATGGCCATGATTACATTATTTTATTTACTAATGGTTGACGCCTCCAATTATCCAGTATCAACTTGATAAATATTTGGGAAATGATTATGGATATACACTTGGTCCTGTCACTGAATGTCTGTTTTCCCCATGTCGGGGATCTACTGAGCTGATTCAGGGTCTTGCATGGTCACAAGCACTCTTGCGCTGATCCTCCCTCCTCCTAGTCCTCACTGTTTCTTGTCCTCTTCCGGAAATGTCCCAGATGTGAATCCTTGATGCCCTCCCATGCTCAAATCAACGGACCCCAGGTCTCAGTGAAGGCAGTTCCACCCAGAAACCAGGAGCCACCCCTAACTCCTCTCTTTCTCACCCCCACTGGCATTCCTGTCTCAGTACAGCATCTGGCCTCTACTTCACACCTGGGATGCGATCACGTCTATCTATCGCTTCCTGGGCCATCATCATCCTGGACCATCATCCTGGTGTGGCTGCTGCCATCTCGGATGTAACAGTTGCCTCCTGATTCCATCCACTCCACCCTCTTCTGTATCATACTCTCCAGTCTGCACAGAATCTTGTTAAACTACAACTTCTCAGGAGCCTCTAAGAGCTTTAATTTTCAGAGCAGAAACCCAAGTCCTTAGAACAGTCCACAAAGCAATCTTCCGTTGACATGCCTCCTCACTCATCCTGTTCCCTTAGTAAGAGACAGCTTCCCATCAGCCACTTCTCAATGGGGAGCAGCCTCTTTCCATCTTGCATATCCCATGACACAATGGCTGTCAGTATCCCCAATACATGTTTTCTGCTCTTTGCCTTCCCTCTCCATAGCTTACCATCTTTCAACACCCTCCACAACCTTTGACTACACCTGCCTAGCCTGACGGAAAACAGAACCCAAGATAATAGGGGTCTCTGGTTGTTTTCTTCACTGACACTTCAAAAGAACTAATTACCACAGCCTGACATATTGTTAAATAAGATATAGTCAACAAATTAATGAGCTCAAATTTTCAGAGTTTGCCACAAAACTGTAAGTCAGTGTTATCAAATTACCTTCAGTATCTCCTTAGACTATAAATAAACCACAACAAAACAGAATCTTTAGCCTCCTTGTCTGCAGTATAATTGGCATTAATAAAGCTCCCCACAAGGAGGCACCAAAATGACACAGAAACCTAAGAATCAAAACCAGCAACAAGAAGAACATGTGTACACATAAACCTGTCTAAAGCTGATAAAAGCTAAACCCATAAATAAGACCTAGTCATGCACTGAGACAGGATGCATGCCACAGCCTCACCACTGGCACATTTGTTCACCACTGGCACACCTGCTTTACATTTTGGCCCTAATTCAATCTCTCAAAAGTGAATATACACACACATATATGTATAACCCACACACATATGTGTGTATACTCATCATATATAATACATACATACACATTAACAACTTAAGAAGGTCTCTCAGGCTCACTCATTCTCACAAGAGATTTCAGGATGCCATCATAATCAATACTGAATTTCTGTAGGTGTTCAGTGTCATCAATTAATTTCCATAATTGAATCATCCAAACTCCCCAACTAGAAAACTAGTTTAAAACAAACAAACAAACAAACCCTCAGCACTAACCACAAGAACGGACTGGGTGACCTTCCATAGTTAATGCCCCCACCTATGTCTTCAGGATGACCATTCTCCAAACTTCCTAGGAACTCAGTGTTTAACTCAGTCCAGTTAAAACCTGGACACTCCCCAGTTTTAATGCCAGGTTCCCAATCAACTCAATCTTTCTCATTCATGAGAGCAAGTATTTCCTATATAACAAACTGAATATTACACTTTACCCCAGTTCTGACAACCCAAGTTTATCCAACTCCAACATTCTAATTACTGAAACACTCATTCCCAACCCATTTTGTAGGCCAGGTTGTCCTGGATCCTGTGATTCTAAGTAAGGCTCCCAAGTGTTGGGATGTTTGAATTATAGGCATTGTGTGCCTAAATTTTATATAAGGAAAGCAAATAAGGGGGAAAAAATTCACCTTCCCAGGAAAAGAATTTTCTAGAATATACTTTAAAACAATGGGCTGAGGACACACTTATGGGAAACATACGCTTAGCATATTTAAAGCTCTGGGACTGATCTCTAAGAACACAGAAATTAAACAGAGGTGTTATCACTGTACCTGTGCAAGCATTACAACTTGGATGGAAAGGTATCCTGGCATTCAGGAGCCAAGGAATACCACAAAGTCACACCACACAACAAACCTCACACAAGAGATTTACTGAGTGGAAAAAGACTGGAGGGTGGCTGCCTCTGCTCAGGTGAGAAACAACAGGGAACTGAACAGAAGGAGGCAGGGTTTATATGGAGTTTCTTGGGGGTAGGGAGTAGAACTTTCCATGGTGAAGCTTTCCAGGTTGGGGATTGGTGGGATTTCAAGTCCAGAGCTTGGGCTTTTGTAGGATGGAGACTGACTGGGTCCAGCTGTTAGGAGAGTAGAGTGTTGTGTGGGTGGAACCTGGCAGTTAGAGGTTCTCAGGTGTGTAGATGTAACCGTCTTGTTAAATAAGAAACACAGAGCCAATTGCAGAGTTAAAAGCAAGAGGTCAGAGCAATAGCTGAGAGCTGAAAACCTTACCCTTCACTGCTGTTCTGTCTTTCCTCTCCACAAAAGACCTACTTTCTGTGTCCTGTCTTTTACATACACTTTCTGTTCTGCCCTCTCATTGATTGTAAACCCAGCCACATGACCTCCTCGTCACTGCCTGTCTGTACAGACCTCCAGGTCTTCTATGGTTGGTATTGAGATTAAAGGTGTGTGTGGCCATGCTGGCTGCATCCTTGAACACACAGAGATCCTGCCTAGTTCTGCCTCCCAAGTGCTGGGATTAAAGGCATGCACCACCACCGCCCACCTTCTTTTATGGCTTGCTCTGACCCCAAGACAACTTTATTAATATACAAATAAAATCACATTTCAGTACAAATAAAATATCACATTTCCCCTTTTCTATAAAAAGGGAAAAAAGGAAAAAAGCTATAACTAAAATGTCTAGTCCACTTGTAGTTGACAAATTCAGAGAAAATAATTCCATTATCTATCCTATTTGGTAAGTCCAAAATGTACCTGATTCACTTTCTATCCTAACTTACATTACTAATGGAACTGTCTTATAACGTCTTTCAAATTTATATACTTACACCTTTAGTGAGTTTCTTTTCTGAAATTGTTAACAAGAAAAACTATAACTTCAACTCCCTCAGAAACCCAAGAAGGAAGGAAATAATACTACCTAATAAAAAAAATAAAAATAAAAACAGGAAGTGCATGCAAGCAGCAGCCCCCCCCCCCCGCCCCCAAAAGTGAGTTGACAGAAACAGCCAGCTTCCTGGACAGTCACCTGAGGTTTCTCTGCAGTGTTGGGGAATCATCTTCAGCCTATAGGCTTAGTGTATCTGACAGACTCACTTGTGAACTAGGATGTACACAAGGTCAACAGTTCGACCTCACATTTGGTGAGAGCGGCCCATGTACCAGGAACACCTGAATTCCATTAGTGTCATGTAATGATTCGGGATTTTAAATGCTGGAAACTATTGATGTTTCTTTGTTTTGTTTTGTTTTGATTTTTAAATTCAGCTGTCCATTCTTCTTGGCTGTGTGTGTGTATGGCTTCATCTTGGCATCCTGTTCTTCTCCACATCCCTCTATTAAATGCCAGTCTACTATTGAGAGGGGTAAGCTTAGTTATTCTTCAAGAAGAACTGTTTCATCTGCTGTTCCATTGCACATCAGAAGCCATCAGCCCACTCCCTGTTCAGCTGCCTTTGAAGAAAAGGGCACAGTACCTTTTCCAGATTACAAAGGCCACTCACTTCAGGGATGGTGCCATATTGCCCTGGCCTCAGAAGATGCCTTTTGTTAAAACCATAACCACACTTGTTTTGGCAAGAATTGGCAGTCCTTTGTTTCATGTCCTGTCTGTCCTGTTTGTCAGCAGTTGATTCAAGGATACTTTGTTGTCCAGTGGCTAACTTTTGCCACAATGAAAGTTAACTCCATATACAGTTTTTTCAATGCCCATATTTTCTCTGAAGTAGATTGGTACTGCCAGGAGCCGACATGTCTCATAGTAATAACAAAAAAGAAAAATTCCTAAGTTATTAAAACATTTTAAATGCCATATTCTGTAGATCTCTGAAGGGTTTGAAGATGACCTATCTATCTAAAATATATCTGTTCGATCTTGAAAACACACCTAATATGACTACAAGTTCGATTGTAATGTCTAACTACTAATTTTCATTTCTATACATCCTAATAGTTGGTAATAACAACATTCAAGGATCAGCAAATTGTATACATTGTTAAATGAATGGTATAAGTACAATATCTTGGGCAAGATTAGAAATATGTGTATGGCACATTCTAACAATCTCATTATATATATATATATTGTATACAATATAAAACAATCCAATCCAATGTAAAGTATTTAAAACTAGTAATTGTCTTTTTCTTTTTTCCTCTCTCTTTTTTTTAAACAAGCACCTTAAATCTAATCTCCTTTGCCAAGCCCTTTTCCTAACCCTTAACAACTTGTAACCAAGCTTCCTAAACAATGAAACTATCCCAGACCCAAAACCCATTAAAAGACAAAAAAAACCACCTGCCCCACACCACCCCTTTGGGAATGTGGGCGTCGTATTCTTAAAATTGCTTCCTGCTGGATATGGGCGAAGGTATCTTTATTCTGAAAAGAAAAATTTGGGGTTAATTGTTAAATTCTAGGAAAGGTAACTATATTCTTTGTTATCCATAATGCCAAAGTTCAGGGTTTATCTCAAGTCCTTATTCAAGTAGTCTTTGAAACTGGATGTGGTGGTATTGTGTTCCCTGAAATATTGTGTGTTCCCTGAAATAAACTTATCTGTGGTCAGAGAACAGGACAGCCACAATATTAAACATGAGGATAGGCAGTGGTAGCACACACCTTTAATCCCAGCATTTGGAAGGCAGAACCAGGGGGATCTCTGTGAGTTCAAGGCCACACTGACACTCGCCTTTAATCACAGGATGTGGGGGCAGAAAGAGAAAGATTACATAAGGCGATAAGACCAAAAACTAGAAGCATTTGGCTGGTTCAGCATTTGGCTGGTTCAGCATTTTGGCTGGTTAAGCTTTTAGGCTTTGGAGCAACACAGTACAGCTGAGATTCATTCTGGATGAGGATTCCAGAAGCTTGCAGAGTCTGAGGAAACAAGACCAGCTGAGGAACTGGTGAGGTGAGGTAGCTGTGGCTTGTTCTGTCTCTCTTATCTTCCAGCAGTCACCCCAATAATTGGTCTCAGGTTTGAGTTAATTAATAAGACCTTTTAAGATTCCTGCTACACAGGGGAGAGGCCTGGCCACTAGTGGGCCCCGAGGGGCTTACTCCTGGAGTTAAGTGAGCTGCCACCAATCTGCATCTCCTCCACTATAGCACTTGGGTTACACATGGGTGCTGGGATCCAAAGTCAAATTTTAACGTGTGGCGGTCTGAATTACACTGTCCCCCACAGGCTCATATATCTATCTGAATGTTTGTAGCAGTTGGTGAACTGTTTGGGAAGGACTAGGAGGTGTGGCCTTATTGGAGGAGGTGTGTCACTGGGGGTGGGCTTTGGGGTTTCAAAAGCCCATGCAATGCCCAGTTAGCTCTTCCTTTGCTGTAAGCTCTCAGCTACTGCTCCAGCACCATGCCTGTTCTCATCTCCCTACCAGGGCGGTCCTGGACTCTTAACTGTCTACAACCATAAGCCCCAATAAAATTCTTATTTAAGTTGCCTTGTTCATGTTTTATCCCAGCAATAGAAAAGTAACCTAAGACACCATATTTGGACAGCAAGCTTTCTTACTCACTGGGCCACCTCTCCAGGTCCAAGTACTTAGGGATGTATATGACCTCATATGCAAAAGCTAGAGTCAATCTCATGGCCTTATGACTATCAGACCATTAAATGCTCAACCAACAAGCTACACTTACACTATGCATTTAAAAAATGAAAGATAGTATGTATGGTAATTAATCCTGAATGTCAAATTAATGCCCTGAGTGGAGCCTAGGAAAATGTAAAGCACACTTCTGGGTGTTTCTGGAGCTGTTTCCTAAAACCACCACATCATGATGTTTCATGACCATCCACTTTAATCCACTGACAGACTGCAATTTTGAGTAAACTGTAGGAAGCAGTAAAACAAGGGAATGTGGGGGACTAGCTGGAAGAAGCTGGTCACTAGGGGTCACGCCTTTGAAGGGTCTACCTTGGCCAAGGCCCCTGTCAATTCTCTGCTTCCTGGCTGCCAAGAAGAGAATGGTGGTCTTCTATGACCTTCCCCTAATGTTGAGAAATCCACGGAGTCTGCTTAAAGGGTAAAGGAATTTATTAGGGAGGAAAACTCACTATAGCGTGGGAGATTTATCCTGGGGTCCTGGAAATCAGAGTTACAGTCCCACACTAGTCTTCAGGCTGGTCTGTCTCAGCATACAAGCCCATGAGGGAGAGCATAGAGCAGCTGACATGTATCTCAGGTCTTAAGGGTAGCCCCAAGCCACGCCCAAGGGGTAGGTACTTCAAGGTCATAGGAAGATAGGACAGTTACTGCATCTCTAGGGGAGGTACTTCAAGGTCATAGAACAGCTACCTATTATATTTCTCCATGATGTTTCTATCTTGCTGGAAAAGTAATGGAGCCAGTTGACCACAGACACATATTTCTGAAAACTTACTGCCAAAGTAAATCTCTAATTCCTAAGTTGTTTCCTCGGGTATTGTCACAGCAACAAAAATAACTAGTGCATTTATATTCACTCTTTATATTATTTTTGCACCTATATCAATTTGCTTAAATTACAGAAGCATTTATAAACATGGTAAAAAATAAATAAGGAAATCTAAAAGCTTAGTATGCACATTTCTTGAAACTTAAAACAAACCTATAAACATATGTTTAATTTTTAAAACTAGAGCAGCACTATTTACAAATTTATTTATTATTGTATAAATCAACTTTATTGAAGTGTAGAATTCTACTAAACAGCTGTACCTGTTTTTTAAGTCATCCTCAGTTGGTTTTATTAGTAGAAACAATGCTTCACTAAACAGCTTTATACAGACACTTTTGTGCATGTGTATAAATTACAGGCTATGGGCTGGGGAGACGACTCAGTTGGTAAAGTGCCTGTCACCCAAACATGAAGGCCTGACTCCAGAGCTCCAGCACCCAGGGAAGAACTGGGAGAAGGTAAGTGGTAGCAGACACAGCAAGGTCCTGGGGGCTTGCTAGCCCCACCAGCCTAACCAGACCAGTGAGGACCAGGTTATGCAAGACACCGTCACAAAAAGACCAGAGAGCAACTGAGGAAAATACCCAAAGTCACCCTGTCCTCCATACACAATACCACATACATGAACACACACATATACGAACATGCATCCAATACACATGCATATGATTTTTTAAAAGTAAGTTGTTCATTTTCAAACATCTAGGTTCTTTCCTTAATCATATATAATACATATGATATATATATATATATATATATATATATATATATATATATAAATGTGTGTGTGTGTGTGTGTGTGTGTGTGTGTGTGTATGGCATAGTAATTCCATTCCCTATAGGGAAGAATGAAGCATTATTTCCAATTAAACTAAAAAAAAAAAAAAAAAATCCAACAATCCTTTGCAAGCGCGCGCTCTCTCTCTCTCTCTCTCTCTCTCTCTCTCTCTCACACACACACACACACACACACACACACTTCTATTCACAGAAAGATTCAGCCAATCTCTTTACATATCTAGATTCAACTGCATAGGCTTCTGAATTTTATAAAGTCCAATATAGCGGTGGCAGTGGCACACACCTTTAATCCACGCACCTGGGAGGCAGAGCCAGGTGGATCTCTGTGAGTTTGAAGCCAGTCTGGTCTACAGAGCAAAATCGAGGACAGGGACCAAAACTACACGGTGAAACCTTGTCTCAAAAAACCAAAAAGTCCAATAGACACCATGTTTTTGTTGGTAAAATGTTGCCCATGATATTAACACATAAAAATACATGCACACAGATCCAGGCCAACTCCCTTGCGGAGTGGTCCCTAATCTCATCTGCTGTTTTAAACATACTTCAATATACACAGCATTTCTATAATACTACATAGTAGTCTATATCAAATATGCATGGAAGCTATCTTCAGTTATAAGCATTTAAAGCATGTAAAATTCTTTGTTTTACACTTTTTGAAGGAATCAAATCAATCTTCCTACAGTGTTTTCTTTTTTATGCTAAAAAACAAAATAAAAAAAATACCCTTCACCCGAAGATCAAAAGATTGATGCTTTTATTTGTACTGAATCTAAAACACCCTTCCAAGAGGCTTCATTTATAGGTCTGCTCCCTGTCCATTCTATCAGATGTTTCCACTGGTCATCTAAAGAAGGCAGGAGGCTAGCATACTTGCTTACTCGCGGTAGAAAATGGCTGTCGAGGTTTCTTTCCTTTCTATCTCACTGTTGTGGAGCAGGTTCCTTGGTTAAACACATCATCTTGGAGGGAAACTTATTAAGACACAGAATTTAAAGGAAAGTCAAGGACAGCATGTTTCAGGACAGGGTATTTATAAGGTCAAATAACAGGATGTTCTAGGAGAGGAAACACCTGTGCTGTGTGGATGCTCTGTTAAGACAAAAACAACTCAGAATAACTTCAGGAACTCCCTGAAACTGATCAAATTCACTAAGTCCCTTGTCCCCAAGAGTTTATGAGCAATGAAGACTAGAGAGAGCCACTCTCAGAACAGCTAGGTTGTAAGGAAGACTCTGAGACAACACAAGCAACCCAGATGGGCTGACAGACCAGCTAGCTTCAGAAAAAAAAAACAAAAAACAAAAAACAAAACCAACAGAACCAAAGACCAACTGAGCTGCTTGGAAGAGGCTTAGACCAACTAAGTCACCTGGAAAGGGCACTCTCCAACCTGTTGAGCTGCCTGTAGGCTGTGCAGTGTGCTCCAGGTACCCAGCTTTTGTAAGCTGTCACCCAAGTTGGGGTGGGCTTTGGTGATGCAGCTGTCTTGAGTCATTTCTGATTCTGCAAGTAACCCTTCACTCATATTCCCGTAAGTAACTCCAATAAAACATGTTGGTTCACCAAGTTAGACTTTGGTCGAATCTGTACCAAAGTCTGTGGGCTCCCTTTCTGGGGTGAACAGGCAAATGTGTTGCATCTTCCCAGGAAGTCTGTCCCATAACAGTCACAAACGAGGTTTTTGTTTGTTTTTCATATTGTGTTCAAAAGCCTGTGGACACACAAATAGTCATGTCTAATGCAAGCTAGATTCCTGTCTCACACTCAGCAAGAAAATCCTTATTTGGAAACTATTTCTAGGCAAAACTGTTTAAGTCAAGAACACAGGAAACTAAGAGCATAAATGAATCCTCCCTGAAGAACTGTGTGCGCCAAGATGCTCAAGAATGAAGTCCATTCAGGTCACGAGTAGTCAGAAGATAAGATGAAAACTAACGGATGAAAGAAACAGCTCAGTGATTGAGACTGCAAAGTCCTCACAGAGGCCCGGGTTCAGTTTTCACACTCATGTTAGGAATCTTATAAAAAGACCTCTAACTCCAGGTCCAGGAAATCTGACACCCTCTCGTGGACTCCATGGGTACCTGCACTCACACGCACAAATCCATACATACACATAATTTAAAAAGAAGAGAAATCAGGGAAGTCAAAGAACAAATACATCAGGAAAAATAGTATTTTGTTTAACAGATGCCATGACTTAATGTTCATACTTCAGACTTTGTTCCATAACTTCAGACAAGAATGCAAGCCTTTCATTTAAATATCAAATTAAACAGGAAGCATGAAGTCCCAGAACACACATGAAACCTGAATGCATAGCATGGGTATCTATAATCCCATCTGTCCCATGGGGAGGTGGGAGGCAGAGATGGGAGAATTCCCAGAAGCTCACAGGCCAGAGAGCTTACGACTGATACCTAAGGTGAACCTGACCACCACATATGCACCCTGACATGTACCCACATGCAATGCACAAATGCATCCACAGGCACAAAAGCAAGTGGAAGGGAGTGTGGAGGGTGCCATTTCAGCAGCAGAGCGCTGCCCCTGGACTCACTACAAAATGGCAGAGGGAAAAGAGCAGATCAATAGATGTGTCACAGCAACACACACACACACACACACACACACACACACACACACACACACACTGCAGTCTTCAGAACGCTCTACAGCAACAGATGTTCTTTCACTTTACTTACTGTACTTAGAATAGTTATATTAAATTTTAGTCATAAAGGACTTTAAATGATGCTCTGACAGAACATTCATTGAACTTAAAAACTAAAATCAATTTTGCTAAAGCTTTTGGAAAAAAAGAAAAGCCATTAATTATCACCCACGGGCTTTTCATGATCTTAAATGTAACATCACCCAAAAATTACAGACTAGAAAATGAAGGTATTATCTAAAATGTAAGACTATGTACTCTGAATCAATTTTTATTCATAGACAAATCTTTCATTCTTTGTGTATGTCATTTACAATTACAACTACCTTTAATAAAGTTAAAATTAAGACACATAATTGGTTAAAGTACTATTGCACTTTTTGTTGTACTATTTGAAATTCAGTATCCAAAATAAATTAAATGAAAAGCAAGATAAATAAATAACTGCCAGCAGCCTTCTTGATCCCAATGTGCTTTTGTGTGCTTAGTCTTATTAAATGAATATCCGTTCCAAATCCTCTTCCCCAACTCGGCACTGAGTCACTGCGCCCTGAGTGCCCTACTCCAAACTCTTCTGGACTCAATGCCTTGTCTCAGGAAGGCTCCAGCTCTACACTACCTTCACCTTCATCACCGTCATCCCATCAACATTTACCAACTGCTCTCCTAGATGCTAACACTAGGGGTTTTTAATTAACCATCATAGTAATATTACATAGTACTCTTTCTCAGGCTATGTAAATGATTCATAATTTACCTCATCAAGTGAAGCTGATACTGCAAAAGTACAAACTCTTATTTTTCTTAAGTTTCATATACCATAATATCATTGAGTGCTTCATTTTAAGAATCATGGAAATACAAGGCTCTCGACCCTTACTGCCTTCAGAATCACCTCAGGCCTTTAGAGCACAGAGACACATCCCATCACCAGACAACTTAGCTACTGATAGTTTTAAGTAATTTTCTTTTCTGGATGATTCTGAGATGCAACCATGTTGAAAATATTAGACAACATGATATCCAAAAGCTTTCCCAATACTAGAACTCTTGATTTTATGGATTTAAAATGAACTAGTGCAACAAAAGACTATTTTCCTCATGAAAAACCAATAAAAAATTGAAACTTATAATGAATTAAGTTGGTCTCTCAAAAATTTTAAAACCATTTAATTGTACACAATGTGTGTATGTGTGTAAGAGAGACATACTGAGAGAGACCTACAGAGAGAGACAGAGACAGAAAGAGAGACAGACAAGGCTTCACACAGCCCAGGCTGGCCTTAACCTCTTGCTTCTCCTGTCTGCATCTCCCAAGTGCTGGGATTCCAGCTGTGCACAGTACCCGTCTAGGAGGAGCTACTGTCCTGTTACCACAGCCTTCTCAAGGTCACCCTCCCTCCTGCGACACCTCCAAAGCAACTGTTCACCTTCTGAGTATTTTTTCATTGGTTTGTCTGAATGTTTTCTGAGGTCCCTCTCTATAGCTCTAGCTGTCCTGGAGCTCACAATGTAAACCAGCCTAGCCTGGAACTTGATGCACCTGCTTCTGCCTCCTGCCACCACACCCGGTGTCTGGATGGTTTTTAATTACTTTCAAGTGTCCTTTTTTTTTTTTACAGGCTTAACCCTCTGTTGATTTCTATTAATGATGTACTCATTTCTACATTTCCCCAAATCCTACCCCACTTTGTGAGCCCCGCTCCCTCCTGTCCACTGTGAGCCCCGCTCCCTCAGGTCCACTGTGAGCCCTGCTCACTCATGGCCATAAAGAAAGGCAGACAACTTTATTTTCATCTTTGATGGATGTTAGGCAAAATTTTATTTTGAAATAATGAAATATAGCAAATAGCAATGTAGATAGGAAATTCATGAGTAAAACCGAATATGGAGTGGTGAATCCAGATAAATGGATCTGAAATGTCTTTTTTCCTATTTTTAAACATGCATTATTAGTTATAATAATTAGATTTGATAATACATCGGTAAATTTTCTATACTAATTGAACTATAAGGAAAAATATAAACTTTAAAAACAAATGCAAAGAAAAGCATTTATAATTTAGTAACAGATGAACTATAAGTTAGAGATTTACAGCAAAAACTTCAAATTTGTCCCAGTAGTTTCTCATAAAGTATTACATTATTGTTTCTCTTATTCATTCATTTTATGTGTATGAGTGATTTACCGACATGTATGCACATGTATGTTACATATTCATCCTAGATTGAAACACGCCATCCTACAGGGAAGCTCTTTAATAGGCAGGTAGGTAAACCTGAAAATAGATTCAGGAAGTCCCTAAAGCCGAGCAGATTCACTAACCCATTCCCTGCCAAAGTACACAATAAAAGCTGAGAGACCCTCTCTGACTAGAGGAGACAAGACAAGCTATAAAGACAACTTTAAAGACAAGATGAATTACAAAGAGGACTCTGAGCCCAGACCAGCTGCATGGAAGTAGCAGAAACCAGCAGAGCTGCCTGGAAAGGACACTCTCCAATCTATCTGAGCTGCCTACAGGATGTGCAGTGGGTTCCAGGTCCCTAGCTTTGTAAGCTGTTACCAAAGCTGGATGGGCTTTGGTGATATAACTGTCATTGAGTCATTTCTGCTCCTGTACATAATCCCAATAAAACTCACTGGTTCACCAAGTTGGACTTTGATGGTGTCCACACTTCGGTCTGCCGTGGGGTTCCTCCCCAGGAAAATCTGTCATGTAACAGTGCACTGTATGCATTCCTTGTACCCAAGGTCAGAACAGAGTGTCTAATTCCCTGGCCCAGACCTATAGACAGCTATCAGCCACCTAAACTTCACAATGAGTTTGAGGCCAGCCTAGACTCCATGAGAACTGATCTGCAATAATAACATGATGATGATAATGCAATGGGATTCTGAGTTTTAAAAAAGCTTGAAAAAATACCTCAACACAGAAAAATCAAAGCCAAAAAACTGATTCTTTAAAATCAGTAACCTATGTGTGTCAAGAATGACAGAAAATTCACAAGAGGATATACAAATAAATTATTCTAAAAATAAAATAAAATAAAAAATAATCAAGATTCCCATATATCCTGTTATTAGAAAGATTATTTCAACTTTATAGAAATAAATTTAAAATGCTACTAAAATACCAAAAGCCACATCTTACCAAAATAGACAATGTACAAAATATAAAAACATGAATTCCCTATCTCCTTAAAAAAATACGAGAAACTAGATTCAGATATTTTTCTATAGAAGCCTATCAACCATTTAAAAAGTCACATTTAACACATTGTTTCAGATAAGAAAAAGCAAGAAAATTCCATTTCATTTTATGAAGCCTACTGCAATCAATACACAGAAAAAGCACTGTAAGAAAGGAAAATCAGAGGTCAGTTACAAAGATGCAAAAAAGGATACAGCAGGTATTTTAAAGGACAGGGAGTAACCTGGGTGGGGGCGCGCGCGCACGCACACCTGTTAACACAGCACCTTGGAAGCAAAAGCAGGATTCTTAGTGCCAAGGCCACCCTCTGCTACAAAGCAAGTTCCAATCCAACCTCAGCTATAATCAGATGTCCCATCTCAAGGAAAAAAAAAAGGTAAAGGTGAGTTACACACAAGAAAGTTCACTATGAAGCAGGATTCACTGGTGAGTTTACCAGTGTAATTTACCACACCGACAGCAGATTAAAGAAGAAAAGCACAAGCTCACCTCACTAGATGCAACACAGTCAAGCTGCACACTCCTAATCAGCACACAGAAACCAAAGCAGACCCACCCACTCTGAGCAGTTATCTATGAAATACTAGAGCAAGTGTCACATGTGACGGTCAGACAGTTAAGTCTCCCTCTAAGATCAGGAACTAGACAAGGACGTCCTGTGTCATCACTTCTAAGAAGAGAAGGTGTCAGGACTGGCAGAGAACAAACAGAATTCCTGTTCACAAACAATAGAACTGTGAATAAAATTAAAGACAATGCCCAAGAGGCTAAGATTCAAAATCCATCACATTTCCATGCAGATGGCAGATGCAGTTAGAACAAAGCTTAAAAACCACAAAGACAGGCAGCTAGAGATGCTCACCCAAGAGCACAAGCATGGGACCTCAATTCCAGCACTGGAACTCACGGAAAGGTGGAAAGTACAGGGTTGTCCTCTGACCTATGTTGTGTGACATTATGTTTTGTATTTTGACAAATAAAGCTTGCCTGGAGATCAGAGGGCAGAGCTAGCCACTAGTTAACCATAGAGGTCTGGAGGTCTGTACAGACTGGAGTCAGTTAGTGCAGGGTGGAGATCGGATCTAGGCCTTTTTGATCAGAGGATTTGGAGAGGTAAGAAGTCACTATCGGCTGCTCCTCTGGTCTTTCCGAGTTAATCCCAGTATCTGAATCCTGGTTTTTATTGATAAGACTAATTGGGAATACACTTGGGGCATGAATTCATGAAAAAGCCACATGCCTGAGTCTTTGCTGCTACTGGCACACAATGGAGCTGCATATGGATGCTATTGCCAGTCACTGCCCCGCAAACTGGGTTTTCCTTTTTCCCCCCACAAGCCCTCTGAGAGAGTCTGGGAATTTTCTATTGCAGTTTCTCTGGAGCAAACTCCATAGGCACTTGGTCTCCAAACACCGCCAGAGTTAGCCCCTCACCACCTGTCAGCTCCCACCCCACGTGCTTCTTCCGAACGCTCCCCTGTGTGTATTTTTCAGAGAGACAGCTCCCTCTCCCAGGGGTTGTGGGCTTTCCCTGGACCTCCTCTTCGGGCTGCTGCCACACTAGGTAGCTTGTTCTATGCAGCAGCAGTCAGCCTCACACTTCACCATCCTCTTCAGCATCACTGTCAACTGGGAATTCTTAAAGGGGGAAATAGTTTTTTTTTTTTTAAAAAAAGTTTTTTCCCATGTTGAAAAATGGGAAACACTATTATGATGGAGGGAGTTAGGTCTCTGTGTGATTGCACAATGGATGGTTTGAAATGGAACAATTAAAAGAAGGGACAATCACATTAACTGGGATTGACATGATGTTAATTATCATTCTGGTAATTCTTATCCCTAAAAAAGTTGGTTGATATGAGTGCCAGGTTACAAGCCTTAGAAAAACTTATTAAAACAGATCATAGAGATATCCAGACAGGAATTTAAAGGAGAACCAACCTCACCATTACATTACAAAATTAGAGAGGAACAGCCCAAGGCTATCAAGCAACCAACCTTAATTAATTCAGTCACCTTACTGAACAACTGCCAAATAAAAGGAATCTACAAGGTTATGCAAGAGCTGACTGGATTCCTGTGGAAATGTCAGATTTGAGATTTAAGGAAACAATAGTCTCATATGGCATGCATCCACCTTTTATGAAGCAGATGTTAAATTCATGATTAACTAGTAACAGAACTGTCCCACAAGACTGGAAGGACTTGGTTACAACAGTATTGGAACCTGGTCCTCAGTTACAGTGGAGGACCTGGTGGAAAGATGAGACTAGAACCACTGAACAACAAAGTAGGGCTAGAGATATGGAAATCTCTCAAGACCAACTTCTTGGAGGGCAATTATGCTGACATACAGAGACAGTCACTATATGATGACTACAACCTGGCTTTATGTCACGCAGCAGCTTCATATGCTTGGGACAGAAGAAGTTATAAAAAGAACTGTCATTTACTAAAGTTACACAGGGCCCAAAAGAAACCTTCACTAACTTTTTACAAAGATTGACTCAAGCTGTAAACCAGAATGATACTAAACTCAGAAGCTACACAAATAGTAATTGAATCTTTGCCTTTTGAAAATGCTAATTCAAAATGCAGAAGGGTAATTAGGCCTTTAAAGGCAAGATCAGCACCCACAGAGAAACAAATCTGAGATACAGTCAGTATTGAATTTCATAACCATGAGTATGCTTGGATAGGAGAGGTGATTTCCAAAGACTTGAAGAAAAAAAAAAAATCAAACATCAGGTATTTTAATTGTGGCAAACAAGGTCACTTAAAAAGGGATTATAGACAGGGTATTCCTAGAAATAATGTTTTTTCTATGAAAATGCAAACAGAAGGTCCCTGCCTTCTGGAGTATGCAGAAGGTGTGGCAAAGGCCAACATTAGACCAATGAATGCAGATTAACAAGGGACAGACAGGGTAACCCTTTGCCATAGAGAAAACACCTTGTGAGGGGGCCTCTCACATGTTCCCTTGTCAAATTTGGTTCAGTCATTCCCTGTCACTGTGGGGGAAATTCCTCCCCAGAGCAATTTAAGGACCTAATTAATGCCTATTGTTAAAAAAAAGAAAAAATAAATAAAAAAACATATTGCCCTGGATGATAGAACAGCTTTAGAACTTTAGAAGATGAAACAAAAATTTCAGGAGAAACCATACAGCAAATATTTTCGTAGGCTTTTATAAATGATCAAAGAACAAAGCTAAAGGTACAAATAAATGACATTATGATTGAAGGTCCTGTAGACAAAGGGGCAGATATAACAATAATTGCACCAGAATCTTAGCATCCAAATTGGTCTCTTCAGGAGGTAAATATTCAGCTTTTAGGGGGTAGAATTTTATCTAAGGTAAAGCAAAACACCAGATGGGTCAAATGTATAGGCCCAGAAAGACAAAATGGAAAATTAAAGCCTTATGTGGCTAATACAACAATGAATTTATGGGGACATGATTTGTTACAGTAATACCCAAATTAACATTCCTCCAATCTCAGAAACAAACCATAAACTAAAGTTTTTGGAAAAACTAATAAAATGGTAATATAAATAACAATCACCAACCATTCTGTTGTTATTGGGCTTTTTTTGTTTGTTTGTTCTGTTTTTTTTGGGGGGGGTTGGCTCTTTTTTGGGGTGCCTGTGACCCAGCTCCCAAATAAAACATACATGGAGGCTAATTCTTAATTATGAATGCCCAGCCTTAGCTTGGCTTAGTTTCTAGCTAGCTTTCCCTAAATTAACCCATATATCTTTTGCCTCTGGGCTTTTCCTGTTCTCTAACTTCTGTGCATCTTACTCTGTGGCTTGCTGTGTAGCTGGGTGGCTGGCCCCTGGAGTCCTCCTCCTCTGGCTCCTAGATCAGATCCCTCCTCCCAGATTTCTCCCTTTATACTCTCCTGCTGGCGAGCTCCACCTGTCCTTACTCCTGCCTTGCTTTGGCACAGCTCTTTATTAGACCATCAGGTGTGTTAGACAGGCAAGGTAACACAGCTTCACAGAGTTAAAGCAATGCAACATAAACAAAAGTAATGCACATTAAAATAGTCTACTACACCATTTAGGCTGTACAAAAAGAGCTGTTGATCTTTCAAAGGTACCAACAGCCCTACCTTTAAAATGGTAAACTAAATAACCTGTCTGGGTGGAACAATGGCCTTTGTCATCAGAAAAATTACAGGCCCCAGAACAGCTAGTACAGGAGCAGTTAAATGCTCAACATATTGAGGAATTGACAAGTCCTTAAAATTCTCCTGTATTTGTTATTAAAAAGAAATCTGGAAAATGGAGAATGGTAACAGATTTAAGAGTTGTTAATAAGGTGATTCAGCCAATGGGCTTTTTATAACCTGGAATTCCCCTGCTTTCTCTATTACTTAAAGGATGGCCTATTATAGTTGTTGATTTAAAAGACTGTTTATACACTATACCTTTACAAGAAAAGGATAGAGAAAAATGTGCCTTCACAAGTGCCTACTTATAATAATTCTCAGCCTGTTAAGAGATATCAATGGAGGGTCCTCCCACAAGGGAGTGATGTTAAACTAACAGCCCCATCCTATACCAATATTTTGTACGTCAGCCGATGGAAATGATTCATGTACAGTTTGTTCAATCTGTAATTTACCATTATATGAATGGCATCTTTTTGTTGTTGTTGTTTTTAGAGAAAATGTTTGAAGTAAAGAAAATTTTGCCTGGTTGAAAATTACAAATTGCTCCTGAAAAAGATGCCAATACACAGAGACTATATAACAAATGATACAGCTAGCTCTCCAGGACTTGATATTATCCCAACTTTTTTTTTCCAGGATGCCTAAAAATGTCGTCAGCTCCAGACAGCAGGAATAAAACTTAAGAGCAGGATGCCCACATTCCCAAGAAGTGGAGTGGGTGGTTTTTGGTCGTTCAGTGGGTATGGATAACTGTCATCATTTGGGGGAGTTGATTACAAGTTGCTATTGGTAATGGTCAGGAAAAAAGCTGAACAAAGGCGATTAGATTCAAAGATCTCATTCTAAAAAGAAAAAACAGGGATACAGAAATGATGGGATAAAAGGGTAGATTATCAAATCTACTTTTAAACCAAAAAAACAACTACTAGTTTTAAATATTTTACATTGATAGGGATTTTTGTATATTGATACAAATTTAAGGTTATTTGTTATACTGTATATATGTTTCTATTCTTGTTTAAGATATTTTTGTATACTGATACAAAGGTTATTGATACTAAGGTCATTTTTGTTAGGACATACTGTACATATGTTTCTACACTTGTTCAAGGTATCATACCTATACAGCTCATTTAACAATGTAATATAAATTTCTAGTCGTTGAAAGTTATTATTACAAAGTAAGATAATAAAGAAATGCAGGTCAGTAGTTAGTCACCTATTACAATCAAACTTGTAGTCATGTTAAGTATATTTTCAAAGTCAAACATATATTTTAGACAGGCAAGTGGTCTTCAAACACTTCAGAGATCTACACAATAGAGCATTTAAGATGTTTAGTAACATAAATTGGTTTTTTTTGTTTTGTTTTTTATGACAATGCAACATGTCTGCTCTGGGCAGCACCAATCTACTTCAGAAATAATGGGCATCGAAGAAACTCCATATGGAGTTTACTTTCTTTGTAACAAAAGTTAGCCACTGGGCAAGGAACTGCCCTTGCACTGACTGCTGACAATATGCTGTCCAAATTGGACAAGTGGGACACAAAAGAAATTGACTGTCAAACCTTGTCAAGACAAGGTGGGACAATCCTTTCAAAGTCCTGCTTCACAGAAAAGTCTGTCAGATATTCTAGGCCTGCAGGCCAAAGATGGATGCCCCCAATGTTGAAGAAGAACCCTGGGTGACTGACCAAGCAGCCAGCTGTTTCTGTTATTTTTTCAATTTTGAAAGTTGTTTGTTCTGTACTTCCTGTTTACTTGGGTAATATTACATCCTTCTCAGGTCTCTGACAGAGTTGAAGAATAGACAGTTATAGTTTTCTTTTTAACAAATTCAGAAAAGACACTCACAAAAGAGGTGTAAAGTACATAAGGTTGAGAGACATCAAAAGATAGTTTCGGGTTGATAATGCAAGTTAGGGCAGAAGGTAAATTAGGTACAACACTTTGGACTCACCAAGATAGGAGAGATAATGGAGTATTTTCTCTGAACTTGTCAAATGCTAATGGACTAGACATTGTTAATGTAATTATTGCCTGTATATATTTGTATATAGTTATTATACTTACTATATATAGTTTTTCTATGCTTGTTAAAACCTTTGCTTTTCATTTAAACAACAAGGGGGAAATGTTGTGTAATATTTTGCTTGTGTTCTGACAAATAAAGCTCACCTGGAGATGAGAGGGCAGAGCTAGCCACTGGTTAACTATAGAAGTCTGGAGGTCTGTACAGATGGGAGACAGGATCTCGGGCCCTTTTGGTCAGAGGATTTGAAAGGTAAGAAGTCACTGGTGGCTGCTCCTCTGCTTCTCTGATCTTCCGCTTTTACCCTGATATCCTGGGTTTTATTGATAAGACTAGTTAAGATCATGCTTCAGACCTCCACGTGAGTGTTGTGGTGCACATGCATGTATACACACACTCCTGAATGAAGTGCCTAGCACTAGACCCAATGAGAAGAGAAAGATGCTTCAGGAGAGAAATCCAGAAACTTAACTGACAGATACGAAAGGAATGAAAAAAGAATGCATATAAATGCTCTTGATTTGGAAGACTCAATTTTTTTTAAGGTGTCAATTCTTCCCCAAGTGACTTAAAGTCCAGGTAATAATGAAAATCCCAACAGGATTAGGCAGAATAATAATCTGACATGCTGATGTTTAAGTTATATGGACATTTGAAGAGCTCACTGTATCCAGGGCATTCTTGAGGAGGGAAGAGTGAAGAAATGTATTATTAGGTATGACAAGATTATGGAATTTATTCAGAAAGACCAACACAACAGAGGTCCAACAGATCCACACATACACCAACACTTGATAAATGATACAAGCGGTCAGACAAACCAGATAAAAAAATCATCTCCAAAGATGCTAAGACAGAGAAGTAGTTGTTTGGAAGCAAACAGAAGAAAGCCAACTCCTCCCACAGTCCACAGAAATCAACTCAAGGATAATGAAGTTTAAGGCAATATCCATACAAACTATTTTATGTTCAAAACTAAACACATTAAATATGCCCAGGAGGATGCAGCTTAAGG
Source organism: Onychomys torridus (assembly GCF_903995425.1). Taxonomy (NCBI): domain Eukaryota; kingdom Metazoa; phylum Chordata; class Mammalia; order Rodentia; family Cricetidae; genus Onychomys; species Onychomys torridus. The sequence goes on from NC_050455.1 coordinate 5,417,987, forward strand.
CCAAGAATCTTATTGTCAGGGTACTCTTATGTTCTTATACAGTGCACTATAAAGCAATCAACTACAAACTTGTATGAAGACAAGAGATATCTACAAAATCAAAATTAGGTAAAAAATAGTTTCTGAGGGTGAGCATGGTGGTGCATACCTTTAGGAAGTAGGGGCAGGTGGATCACTGTGAGTTTAAGGCCAACCTTGTTTACATAGCAAATTATGTCAGGGATACAGTGAGACCCTGTCTCAATAAAATAAAATAATTGAAATAATTTATGAAAGTAGAAACACCACTTAGATCTCAAATTCTTAACATTTTGTTCTGGTTCTGTCTACTAAAAATGTTCAATATCCATGAAAATCTTGTAACAACAAATGTTCCAAGCATTCAAATTGGTCTCTGGGTACTAATCCCCAAATAAATGAAGAGGAAATGAAAGAAAACTCCTTGAAAACTCCATTTCTTAGACATAAAAGTAACTAGACTGCTATCTCAGACCTGAAAGCACCATATTGTCCTGACAGGATCCAACAGGAAATCCACAGCACCTAGAATATCACCAAACCAGCTCTGAGTCTCTACCTAATTATCAGTTTGTGCACTGAGATGGAGGAACGTGGTATAAAACTGAAAGACAGAACTCAGAGCATGACAAAATCTGCACAACACGTGGCTCAGTTTCCCCAACAAATGAATGGAGATATAAAAGGATAAACTGTTAGATACACCAACCAGAGCAACACCAGGATTTTGTCTGGACATGAGGTAATCAAATAAAGTTGAACTTGTTGAGTGAAGAGATAAAACTTGAAAAGCAATTGGCATTCATTGATGTTGAGAAACTCGTTTACTTTGTTATGAAGAATAGCAGTCCTGACAGCTAAAGATTCACATGCAAGTGTTTAATACTCAAATGATAGGCAACCCCAGATACATTAGCAATTAAAAATAAACTAAATAGCTAGGTAGACAGGTGAATGATACAACTTCCCCAGGGAAGGGAGTGTTTTAGGTGAATTAATTCAAATACTCAAGCCCTGCATTAGAAAGTACAGAATAGGCTCGTGTTCTCGAGGTAATTCAGAGCTTCTGACACAAAATTCAAAATCACCGAAACAAACCACGTTAAATCACATAGCTACAGACTTCACCGCACACTTACACACACACACACATTGACCTCACACTTTCAATCACATACAGCTACAGACATGGACCTCACACATTTTCAAACACACATACACACAGCTCACATGTTTCAAGGCACTTACTGCTGGCAGCAGAGACTGCATATTTTGATTAGAATCTGCTATTGTAGCGAGGTATACCAGGTTCGTATGCAACATCTGCTGATACCTATTAAAATAAAACAAATACCAGTATTAAAGAACATCTTCCTAGCTACTTAAATACAAGCAGCATTATAATTATTATTAGAGCTTAACGAAAGATGTGTTAGCTGAACATCAATAGCACTTTTCCTATTTCCTCTGCAAAATAATTCCAAATGACACACAACACACTTACGGTATGGGAACATGGTGACTCCACCACGTGCTAGAGAGGCTCCGTTACTGTCTATGTGCACATACCTCACTTAACAGAGGCAGCAGCTCTCGCACTCCTTACCTCTGAGGAGTCATGGTTGAGAGACTGCTGAGTTACACACGATTTCATGGCTGCACAAGGAATAACCGACATCCAGCCTCAGACATACAGTATATTAGGGTTTCCAAGAACTAAAATAAAGAAATTTAATAAAATATGCTCACCACCCCACCCCACCCTCACTTCCTTCTGCTTTTGTTGCGGTTGGTTGTTCTGAGACAGGGTCTCATTATGTAGCCCTGGCTGTTCTGGAACTCACTATGTAGGTCATAGGTCTCAAAGACACAGAGGTCCACCTGCCTCTGCCTCCCAAGGGTAGACGTGAGCAAAAGGACGGAACACTGAAATCATTAACAATTCACTTTACAACAATAGAGCAAATTCTTAATACTTGGGCTATACGGTTAAATATAACTACAAAAATGGCTTTTGGTAATACTGCTTAATAATTAAAATTGCTTTATAATTTTTGTTTTTGTTTTTGTTTTATGAGACAGGGTTTCTCTGTGTAGCTTTGCACCTTTCCTGGACTGGATCTCACTCTGTAGACCAGCCTGGCCTCGAACTCAAAAAGATCCGCCTGGCTCTGCCTCCCGAGTGCTGGTTAAAGACATGTGCCACCACCTCCCAGCAGCTTTATAATTTTTAAAGTTAACTCATATAAAACCCCAAACTGGCAGTAATCTAATTACTGTCTGGTCTCAGTGCACGAACAGAGCAAGTTCCATACATACAAATTTAAAACCTACACCAAAATGTACCACTGTTTTAAGACTTCATTTTCCAGAGGCCAGGCCCCAACACTTGAGAAGCTGGTACAGAAACACAGGCTGGTCTACGAATATAGCAAGACCAGGTCTCAAAAGACAAAACATCATTTATTATGGATACTAGCTATAAATTTAAAATGAATGTCAAACAAATTTTATTCAAACAAATGAAATAGTCTAATTCAGGTCCAAATTGGAATACTTCTCTAACCTTGTCATAAATCGCCCATTTCACTTTCCTAACACGGGAAATCCTGACTCTTACTGATCACAAAGCTTCCTTCCACACTGAGAAGCCTACACTTTTAGTTCCGTTCTTCACATATAAATGGTCCTAGGATAAACAAAACCAACAAGTAATTATTACGGTTAATTGTGTTTTTGAAATTCTTCGAACCCTGACAGCAAACAGAAGCTGGGACTGCTTCACACCTTTCTACGAGTCTCACGGGGCACTTAACACTGCTCTAGACACAAATAATCAGTCTCCTTTTTCTTTCTGTTTTGGAGACAGGGTTTCTTCGTGTAGCCTGGCTGTCCTGGAACTTAATCTGTAGTCTGCAGATCAAGTTGGTCTGGAACTTAAGAGATCCACCTAAATTCTGGCCTCTGCCTTCTGAGTGCTGGGGTTAAAGGAGTGTGTCACCATGGCCAGCCCTCAAGAACATCTTTTTAACTTTCTTCGTGGTGGGGGGCAGTATGAGGCCCCGAGTTGTAACCAGAGTCGCTTCTCTCCTTCCACCATGTGGGTCCTGGGGGTCCAGATGAAGCCAGGCTAGGTGATGCCAGCACCTTCACCTGCTGAGCCAGCTAGCAGGCCCGAGCTGCCACTTTTAATTAGGACACACACTGATTTCAATGAGTACACTTTGAAATCCTCCTTTTTCTTCTCTGAGTTTTCGTATGCTGTATGATCCCTGAGTGTGAGCTTTCTAGGGACTACTGACTACATCATGGCAAATAAAAATGCCAACCTGAAGATTTTGCACACACATGACCACAACAAAGCTTAATTATTACTACGCTGATTAGCCCTAGCCAGCCTTAGAAAGTCACAAAGTATCCCATGCTTAATCTAACAGGAGTTAGAGCAGGCCTTTAAAGCTCCTTGCAGCTTTAAGTATCTATACACAAATATAACTCAGTTAAATTTTCAAGATATTTACCCAACTGTGCTCACCATCAAATCTAACTTTTAATTAATTTGAACTTACTTTAAATTTCCAGAAGTTTCAGGAATGGGTGGAGGGAAAGCCTTTTACATCTCTCTTCCAGATTTCCAAATAGTATTTTCTAGCATTTATCCCATCATTCTGTCTCATGTCTATGCACACATACTTTCTGCCACACCATGACACTTCAATACTAATCTCCCCCAAATAAGACACCCCTTAGAACCACCACAAGGGCACTAACACCAATCACAGTACAGAGAGTCTATTCCAACACACCCTAGTGCCTCCATCTCCTTTTCCTAAAAGAAGAAGGTGGGCAAAAGCAAGTTTTGGTTGTGGTTGATTTTGTTGTTGTTGTTGTCTTGCTTTTGGTTTTTGAGATAGGCTCTCAATTTTCTAGTCCAGGGTGACGGAAACTGTGGAGTAAAACTACAGTGAGAAAAATCAGGAATATCCATCAGAAAGTTTATTCTAAGAAAAAAACAAGTATCAAAAATGATTAACAAAAACTTGGTTATTTATATATTTTCACATCCTCTTCTGAGTTTGTATGTAAATCACTTAAAATGGAATTAAAAACAAAACAACAGAAACCACAGGAGAATCTGAACTCAGCTCAGACTACAGAATAAAAACAGAAACATTTCCAGAGACATTTCATTTTCTAGTCTATAAATGCCATTCCACTTGTCCCTGCGCTCTTCTACATTAGTCAACCGTGGGGTGGGTGCGCCTGGCCGCAATACCCCATACCCTGCCAGCCTGCGCAGTGTGCCCTGCAACGTTTACAGACAACATCAGCTGACAGTGCCTTTTATGCTGTCCCCATCTTTAAATGTAACTGTACCTTGTTAACACAGGAAGCTGAATATACAAGCTAATGGGAGATTAGCAAATATATTCAACATCTTATATTTGACCATGGTGACTGCTGAAAGCCAGCCCAAGGTACCAGATCCATCAAAATCTTGTGTTTGATGATTGTATGGTCTTAACAAGTTCTGACAGATACCTCCAAATGTTTATGATCACGTTAAAAGAGAGCCCAGCTTCTAAAGAGGCCACTAAAAGCCACAACACAGTAACTTGCATAAGGCAAAATAACCAGTCCTGAGTTTATTAATTAAAAATTAATCTGAAAAGCTTAGGTTTAATTTTAAAAATAACTTTAAAACAGCACATTTATTGGATGGCGCTATAGTTTACAGAATAAAAGTTACCTTGATAAGCAGTAATTTAAACTAAAATTCCATTAAATGATGACAAATACTAATTACTTGCTTTAAAATTTATAAAGCACTCTGAAATATAGAAAATACCCAAACAAGGCTGCTGACTAAAGCAAAGTCTGGGCTGATTTAGAAATAGTCAAACCACATAGAAGGAAGCAATGTCCCAAGTATGCATTAGCAAGCGTGAGGACCTTGAGCCTTGCGCACAGCGCTTCAGACCCTGCCATAGAGAATGACACAGGTCAGTTTCCAGAGCTACAGAGAGGAGAGAATCACTACGGGAATCTGTTTGACAAGGATGTGTTTATTGTCTTGTTTTAAATGTATTTGTTTTCTCTCTCTCTCTCTCTTTTATAAGACATATACTTTTAATGGTCAGAACTCAGTAAGGGTTTGTTTGGTTTACTTTTTTTGAGACAAGGTCTCATTATATAGTCTAGGCTGGCCTTGAACTCATGGCAATCCTCCTGCCTCAGCCTTCAGTGTGATGGAATTACGGCTTCTTTTATGTGTGTGTGGGCAGCTTGCCAGCTTTACACCACTGAGAACAGAACTCGGCACCTCCCCGCTGAGATTCTCCCAGTACCACTAACTGCCTACAGCCCTCGAGAGGGTGGGGCCTCCAGAGGTCTGCTCTCACCCACAATGGAGGTAAGTGATTTTTAATCTAAGAAATTGTATTCAAAGGAAATATTTAATCAAAGCCAGACTATCAATTCCCAGATAGTTGGCATTTACTGTATCTCTACATTTTCTTTGCACTTCCACCATGAGGGACAGGAACATCTGCTGAGAGCAAGAGATTTTTTTCTTTATTCAAACTGCACTGACAACTTAAGAAAGGATGAATACCAAAAGAACAGTCAAAACAAAGGCAAACCCATCAAAGCAGGCCCGGCTGCTTAGACCTGTTGATCAAGTTCTTCTAAGGCTGAAACAGAAGGAACGAACACACACACACACACACACACACACACACACACACACACACACAAGTAGGGGGACTTGGGGAAGAAGTGTTTGGTAGGCAGGGATAAGAGAGCATAATGGTGGAGAATATCATTATGTATAGGTATGAAATTGTGAAAGAATACATGAACTTGAAAAACATAAAATTCCAAACCCTAGAATTCGGGGCAACCCTAAGTGACATAGCAAAGCCCCCTTAATTAAAGATGAGAGTTATGAAATTCATTAGAAAGGGCAAAATTTAAGTCTCTTCTTTAAAACACTCTAAGTCCTAGGTGCATCAAATAAGAGATGAGAAGTTTCTATGAGGTCTATCCTGATGTGCAGAGGAAGAGGGGATTTATATATTTTGATTCTTCAATAAATTCTGCCTATATGTATCTGAAATTTTATTTTTAAAAAGTAGTGGATCTCTCTCTCCACACACATAAATGACGAAGCTGCAAATGTAAACACTGCAAATCACCCACTATTGATTCAGACCAGAACAGCTGAACAGCTGGGAACACCTCGCTATCCGTAACACAGGTCACCTGTGAAAACAAAACCTGTCCTATACCACACAACCTTCAGCTCTGGCAGGTTCTTAAATGCCTCAGGTGATAGACAGTCACTCCACTAGCGCCTCCACACCTGGCTTCAGGGGTGATCTCACAACTGAAGATTATGCACTATCCACAGCCAAACCACAGAAATAGATCCACTACTTTTTAAAAATGGAATTTCAAATATATACAGACAAAATGTACTGAAGAAACAAAATACATAAATGGAAATGGTCATGCAAAGTGTGGAAGTGATTAGGAAACAAGACAATCTGACAACAACAATTTGGTTTCTACATTTCAGCCTATATATTTAAACAAACAAACCGCCAATCTGGTCTTAAGAGAAATGGATGATTCCAGGTTCGTACAAGAAAAACTATAAGGCAAAACTAAAACACTTCACAGTACAGGAAAATGAAATGCTCAAAATATAAGAGGCAGGTGGTGGTGGCGCACACCTTTACTCCCAGCACTCAGAGGCAGAGGCAGGTGGGATCTCTCTGAGTTCAAGGCCAGTCTGGTCTACAGAATGAGTTCCAGGACAGCCAGGAATACAGAGTGAAACCCTGTCTCAATAAATGAAGGAGGGGGGAGGGAAACGAAGGAAAAACTTGAAAGATGTCAAGAAGCTAGATAGAAATGCTCCCAGTAGTCAGATCTAGAACAACCTGAGAAAGAAAACAAAGTATCAAAGCAAAAGGTAAGACAGAGAATACAGAGGGATATACAAATCCGTTTAAATATAAAACCCTAAAATAATGAATGGAGGGAGGTGAAAGATGACTTCCTCACAGCAGAATTCCAAGTACGTTTAGGGTGGGTGATGGAGCTGGTCATCATTTGACAACCACAACAGCAAAAACCACTGTGCGGAATTCATTAGCTGGTGGGGAATGTCTTTCTGTATGTTGTGAAAATACGTTGCTCTGATTGGTTGATAAATAAAGCTTTTTGGCCAATGGTGAGGCAGAAGAGGGTTAGGCAGGACATTCTAACTAGGGAAGAGGAAGGAGAAAGGTAGAACAGAGGAGACGCTGCCAGCCACCCCTATGAGAAGCACGATGTACAGATACCTGTAAGCCACGAGCCACGTGGCAAAGCATAGATTTATAGAAATGGATTAATTTAAGATGTAAGATCTAGCTAGTGAAAAGCCTGAGCCAGTAGGCCACACAGTTTGTAATTAATATAAGCCTCTGTGTATTCATTTGAGTCTGAGTGGCTGTGGGCACAGAAAAACTTTCAGTTACAATTAGTGGATATTAAAATTAGTAGATTGAAGAAAAGGTACATGTGTGTTTCAAGGTGGCTGCCTAGCGTTATGCATAGGAATTACAAAAGAGAAAATATAACTATGGTGGAGGAAACAGCAGGCACCAGCTTAGGAAGCAGATCAAAGCAACCACCAGTACTGAACCACCAGGGAGGACGCAGTCAAAAGGGCATCACTTCACAATGTGACACCAATGCCAATGTGAACTTCGTTCTGCAGAATCGTAAACTGGGTCTTAAAAGAGGACATTCCACAGAGTAGCTGCATTCCGCAACATCAACACCACGAAGCAGTAAGTCTGAGGAGAGCTGCAGGTTAAAGCATACCACAAGACGTGCCCATTAAATGCAAAATGTGACCCGCAGTGGGATCTGAAAAGAGCACACTGAAAGCCTGAAAATGCTGGGCATGACAGTGTTGCACTAGTCACTTCAATAATTTATGCTCAGGCAATGTAAGAATCCATGCCCAACTTCAGGGAAAGCTTGGGCCACCACTAACAGTAAGAGAATCATATCTGCAATCATTCTCAAATGTCGATGTAATAAAAAGCTATTGGGTTATTCGGTTACGGCCAGAAGAACTTCAGTAAAGGACATACAGTAATTTCTATTATATTACTGAGCCCTTTGAATTAAGTAGGAAATGTTTGGAAAGAGCATTTGTTTAAAAACTCGTAGTTTTTACCAATCAGATACATGGAATTTTGTAAAAGATGGCCATTGCTGGCAGTGAACACCAGCACAGGACTGAAGTAAAGCCAGGACATTTTTGGCAGGGTAGTCTGGCAATTTAGCATGGTCTCTGACCTAGTAATCCATTTAAGAATTGCAGCCTCGGACTGGACATTCACTCAGCAGGGATAGCACTTGCCAAACAGAGACAAGATCCTAACTGAGAAAGAGGGAAAGATGACTTCTATGAACCCTAGAACGGCATAATCTCTATGTGTGCTGACATGCACACAGAGGGAAGGAAGGAAGACTGTGAGGACTAAGGTAACCATCACATTTCTCTAACACTGAACATGAGATCTTTATTTTAAAATTATTTAAACAGAGGGAAAGAGACCTAAAATCCAGAGGTGAGTGCATCACTGGAGGGAAAGAGCCCAACAAAGATGGAAAAGCCAATCACCTGGTCGCTGGGACCATCCCCCAGAGCAGGCCAATGAGACCGCTAGGAAAGGATGGGCCCTAGAACAGGGTTGAGTGAAACACTCTAGAGCCGTGTTCTCCAGGGCAGCAGCCACTGGACACAGAAATGGCACATCTGGTTCTAATCCGAAACACTGCCCACAACTTGGGACGGGCATGGAGTGTGAGCTCTCTCAATGCTTTGATGTAAGTTATGTACCAAGGTGTCCGTACGTTATAAATAATGAACTGAGTAAAGCACATTCATGTCATTTCTTTTTTGTTTAGGCGTCTACTAGAAAATGTGACTTGTATTTACATACAGCTGCTGGACACTGCTGCTCTGAATGAATGCTTGACAAAATAGACAATTCCACCACATCCAATCTTCTGTTTGGGGGTTTTATGGTTGTTCTCTTAAGTCGGGGTCCTAAACCAGGTGGTGGTGGCGCACACCTTTAATCCCAGCACTTGGGAGGCAGAGCCAGGTAGATCTCTGTGAGTTTGAGGCCAGCCTGGGCTACCAAGTGAGTTCCAGGAAAGGCGCAAAGCTACACAGAGAAACCCTGTCACAAAACAAAACAAAACAAAAAAGACAGGGTCCTGAAGTGTGGCTCAGGAATTTATAATTCACCTGCCTTAGCCTTGAAGGTGCTGGGGTTCTTAGCCAAGCCTACCTTCAAATCTGAGTCTATTAGGATCTATCACTCACTTCAGAGAGACCACTGTAAAATTAAAGTTTGGCCCTTATAAATGACAATCAGTTCTCTAGGACATAAAGTTTTGCTCTCTCAGTATTTAGAAGTAACTAAATACAGTACATACATGAAGAGTTTATTTCTCTTTTTCTTTTCTTTTTTTTTTTTTTTTTTTTTTGTTTGTTTGTTCGTTTTTCAAGACAGGATTTCTCGGTGTCGATCTGGCTCTCCTGGAACTTGCTGTCGACTAGGCCCGCCTCTGCCTCCTGTGAGCTGGGATTAAAGGTGTGTGCCACCACCACCAAGCTAAGATTTTACTTTTCTACAGATGAGGCTCTGTACAAGTTCAAAGTCATTATTTTATACTATAGGGTAAGAAACGGGGGGGGGGGGGGGGGGGGGGCACCTACCTCCCACCACAAAGGGCTTTTCTTTCGTAAAAGAATCAATAAAAGACAGTCAAAACTGGAAACAAACCAAATAACAGAGTACAATGGAAGATCATTTGGCATTATAAGGAAGTACCAGTATCAATCAACCTTGAAGACATCATGCCTTTCTCTGTGGAAAAAAAGTCAATCAGAACTGGGTGTTTGGCACACCCCTATAATGTGCACTTGAGAGGCAGAGACAGGGATCATGAGTTTGACAGCAGCCTGGGCTTCATGAGACCCCATTTCAAAAAGTACAGGGGCAGGGGGAGAAGTCAGTCAAAACAGACCATACATTGTTGGAATCCACTTACAATAAAGGTCCCAATAGTTCAAGTCTACACTAACAGATGGGAGGCAGAGGCAGGCAGATCTCTAGTTCAAGGCCAGCCTGATCTACAGAGTGAGTTCCAGGGTAACCATGGCTACACAGAGAAACCCTGCCTCAAAATAACAAAAACAATTCCCAATGATGCCTAATAGACAGCTATTTCTCTTTGGGGAGATGAAAATTTCCTCAAACCAACTCAGGGGACAGTACCACAACTCTACAAATAAAATTTAAAACTGTTAATCAAAAGAAAAGTAAAACCCCACCACCCAGATACAAGGGACTTGTGGGTCTTACTGAGAGCACTCTGACGTCTTCCCTTTATTCTGATAGTCCATTATACACTGAATAAGATGGTTATTTTCATCCAGCATCTAAAATAAAACAGAAAAAGGTTATTGTAGATCTAGTGCACATCAAGTAAGATGAATGACCAAGAGGTCTGAGGACAGAAGATATTTATGAATATTACATACAGAAGCACTTCTAGGCAACAAACAGTTTCCTCAAAGCCATCATTACAGATAGCAAAATCATCCAAGCGACATGGAAAACACCCTCTTCAATTACTTTGTGTTAATGTTTCTACCTGCTGCTACAAAATACTTCCAAGTTCACAGTAATAAGAAATCATGAAATTGAATTAACTTAAATTTTTTCATTACTGTTAAAATGTATAAATACTTATAAAATATGCTAACCATGATTCATATAAGTATTTCTGCAACTGATTTTTGTAATTTGGATTTTTCTAGAAATGTCTCATCTACATAGAAACTGAACCTACTGGGGTCTTCTGTTAATATATGGATTACACCTTGTGACACACACATAAAAATCTCTACTTTATATATTTGGAATGATACCACATTTAATCAACTATGTTTATACCTATTTCAATTACTCTCCTTCTTGAAACCCAGAAGGGAAAATTGGTGTTTCTTTTGACCAGTTTTATTTAACATTAGTTGAGTGAGTGTGCTCTCTCCTCTCTCTCTCCCTCTCCCCTCCCCTCCCCCCCCCCCCCTCCCTCCCTCTCTCTCTCTCCTCTCTCTCCCTCTCCCTCTCTCTCTCTCTCTCTCTCTCTCTCTCTCTCTCTCTCTCTCACACACACACACACACACACACACACACACAAGTGCCAAGGTGCACATGAGATCAGAGTTAGACAACTCTGTAGCATAGTTCTCTCCTTCAACCCCAATGAGCCATCCTCCAGACCCCATTTTTTGTTGTTGTTTTTTAATACAGAAACATTTATTTACCTATGCTATCTGTAACTATAGTTTCAACTAGCTGAAAGTTAAATCTCAATTGGTTTTGGAGCATTCTAATGCTTTGTAGTATGTAGGGGGAAAAAAAAAATCTGTCCTACCCAGACTGAAATAAACACATGAATATGGATGCCCAGGAACTTGACGTAACAAACAGGCTACCTTCTTTTCTAACTGTATAGATTTGTGACTCTCTAAAACAACACATAATGACAGTTATACATTTATAGTAATTAATAAAATTTGAGTTTATAATATACAATTAGGTATCTCTCAGAATGCATAAAAAAAGCTAAGATACATAAATTATCATTTTATCATCTGACAACAGTCTAAGCAACCTTGGCTTTGAAGGCTAAATAATTTATCTATAACAATGATACTACACAAAAAGACCAACAGAAGACTGTTTAGTGCTGGCATGCTGTCCCTAGCACACCACCTAAGTTTGTAGGAGCTTAGATTAGGGTAATGCTGATCCTGAACCCATCTTTCAAGAGTCAATGAATGACCAGGCAACAACACCCAAACCACCATCTTCTCTAAGGTGTGCTTCTTAAAAAGATCACTACTAGATGGACACCAAGAATATTCTCTTTTTTTGGTTTTGGTTTTGCTTTTGTTTTTTGTTTTTGAGACATGATTTCTCTGTATAACAGCCCTGGCAGTATTGGGACTCACACTACATAGACCAGGCTAGCCTCAAATCTGGAGATTGTCTGCCTCCTGAGTGTCATCAATTCAATACTCAAACCAAGGAATGCATGGCACATTAAACAACCCTAACCATCTGTCTGTCTCCTGTCTAATACCAATGTTTGATACTGTAAACAAAACTAAACTGGAATACACTTTTGGGGCTGGAGAGATGGTTAATGTTCTTGCTGAGGACTTGGGTTTGGTTCCCAGCACCCACAATGCGACTCACAACTGGCTGTTAACTCCAATTCAAGGGAATCTAATGTTTCTTCTGCCCTCCCCAAACACTGCATGCACATGACAGATACACACACACACACACACACACACATACACACACACACACACACACACACACACACACACTATAAAAGATTTAAACCGGGCGGAGGTGGTGCACGCCTTTAATCCCAGCACTCGGGAGGCAGAGGCAGGCGGATCTCTGTGAGTTCGAGGCCAGCCTGGGCTAACAAGTGAGCTCCAGGAAAGGCGCAAAGCTACAGAGAAACCCTGTCTCAAAAAACCAAAAAAAAAAAAAAGAAAAAAAAATTTAATCCATTTTTCACTTCATATCTGAGAATGAAAAATAACCAGTTAAGACCTCCTAGATCACCCACAATAAACAGTAAGACATGGAGAAAGAGCTCTGCTGAGAAAAAGGAAAACGACACTTTTTCTAGAGTTCAAAAAGAAAGCGCGAATCCCTTCAGAAACATGCTTTCTGCACGTGTGTAAAGGAAGTTGTTCGCCAGGCTACCACTAGAGAAAGCAACTGCGTTCCCAGGCACTGCCAGGCGGGTTTCTTCAAAGAAAATAAAGCAACAGTTGGGCAAATGTCAGACGCCACCCTACAAAGACCCTGACAGTAAACAGAAACGATGGTCATTAACCCACAGATCTGCAAGGTGGCCCGATTGGCACTACAAGTTGACTTTGTCCCCTCAACCTTGCTCCAGGGCAGGGGACGAGACAGAAATACTCAAGGCAAACTGGTCAACTTAACAAGCGACTTTTCAAAGTCTACCACGCCGAGATCTAGAATAGTGCCCTGCTTTTAGACACAGGCTCAGAGGATAATAAAGAACCTTTGTGTCCCCAGTTGGCAGTCCCAGAGCGGCGACTGGGGTGGCACTCTCAGCTCCCTGCGCTTCTACCCTGACTTAATGCAAACCGCCCGCCCGTCGGTGTAGACGGCCCACTCCGGCCGGCGAGGAGCAGGCTCGCCCTCCCGAAGCCCAGCGCTTGCCCGGCGCTCAGGCGCATCTATCGGGGCAGAGGGGAGCGGATCCCGGTGCTCCTCTGGGGCAGCCCGGTGCCCACTGGCTCCTTCCTCGCCTGCTCCGAGCCTCTGCGGAAGGTTCCCAAGTTCTCCCGGGAGGGCCTCAACTCCGCGGAGTTTGCGGCGCAGCACTCCGGGCTCCGGCTTCCGCGAGTGGGGTCCGCGCGGGGCGGGGCGACGCCGGAGTCTCGCGGGCCGCTCCTCTCCCGGCCCCGCGCCGCCCGGCCGAGCACACCGGGCCCGCGGGGAGATCCGGCGGCGGTTGCCGGCGCTTTTGTGCGGGCAGAGCAGGCGCCAAAGGGCTCCGCCGGCTTCCCGGCGCCCGCCCCCACCACCGCCCCGCCGCTCCCCGGCCCCCGCGCCTCGGCCCGCGCTCGGACGCCTCTCCGAGCTTACCTTCTGGATGGCGGCGGGCGTGATCTCCCCCTTGCCCCGCTGCCTCGGGGCTGCGAACGCCACAGACATGTTGCCGCCGAGCCCGCGATCGGCGAGTCCGGAGCGCTCCGGGGGCCGCGGAGCTGGGGGCCCGACGCCCGCCTCCCGGGCAGGCCCACCTCACCGCGCACGGCGGGGGGGAATGCCCCGGGGCCGCGCGCATCGCCCGCCGAGTCGCGCTCTGCGCGGAGCTGCGGCTCCCAGCGAGGCGTCCGGAGAGCTGCTCGAGGCTGGGGAGTCTCGAACCCTGCGCCCCGCCACCGCCCGCACGTCTGTCCCTGCAGGCTGTCCGGCCGCACCCCCGCGCCCGCGCGCTGATGGTAGCGCCTCGCCGGCCGCCTCCGCCCCGACGCTCAGGAAATGGTCCCGCCGCCGCGGGAGGGAGCGGCCCGGCCGCGCTGTCACAGGAAACGCGGGGCCCGCCCGCCAAACTGTCCCCAGCTGCTCCCGCGACCCTCCCGGGAAGAGGCAGCTGTCCGGAGTCGCCCGGGCCGCCGCTGAGAAGGAAACAGGACAGCCGGGACTCGGGAGCGTCTGCCGGGTCAGCACCGAGAACGCGGATTCGCTGGTTTAAATGGCTCCTGCGCTCCACGTGCGCACCTCGGAGTCGCTTGCAAGCTCTGCAAGTTGAAAGGAACCCCACCCGCAGCTTACCTAGGGATCGCGCCTTCCCACACTTGTGGATCACTTGATCTGACTTAGAGCCTTTGAAACGAAGCTATGAAAAGGCTCCCTCTTTTCCAGTCAAATACTTAGTGGTTGTTAATTAGGCCCAAGCTGCCAGGCTTCAAGTCAGTGTGAGGGGAATAAAACCAACAGCTGCAAATTAATAATGGAACACACTGCTGCGGATTAATTCTGCAAACTTAGACTTCCCAATCACAGAAACGGGAGGTTAATATGCTGTTACTCATTCAGTGATGCTCCAAAGTTAGTACCTAAATTACGAATAAACTGAAAAACAAACGTATTTTTTAATGTTACATGTAAATCTCACAGGTCAGTTAAATTCATTCAGTGGTTCTGGGTGTCGGCCCTGCTGTGTGGAAGTACCAGTGGTAGAAGTGAGCAGCTGGACAGGAATCTCTCAAGGACATTATGCTGTTATAGGAAAGACAACAAAAACAAATATGCATATATGTAAAGTTTAAAAGTTAGCAAGCAAGGATGGAACTACAGGGCTGATGGTGTGACAAAGTAGAAACACCCTGTTATATTTGAAGAGATCTAAAGGGTGAAGACCGGGCTTTCAAGATGACTCAGCTGGTAAAGGTGCTTGTGGCCAGACTTGACATCTGAGTACAAACTGTGGGACCAACAGGGTGGAAGGAGAACCCCCTCAGGCAAGTTTTATTCTGACCTCCACATGTGATTTCCCCCCCCCCCCCCCTGTGCATGTAAACACCACACACACACACACACACACACACACACACACACACACACGCACGCATGCACACACACACACACACACACACAGATGAAGACAAGCCATTCTAAGAATAAAGATGGAACCTTCTTCCTCACAATGGTAACTGTTGGTGGGAATTAACTTGTTGCCCTTCACTGTCCTCAGGAAAGCACTATGATACAAGTGGATTCATGTAATCACACAGCTGAGAACACTACTGAAGGCGAAACAGTAACCAGTTATTGTCCACCGGTAACACTGTCCTATCCGATGCTTGGCATAGTAATTAGGAACAGTATTTCAGAGGAGAAAGCGAATCTGAAAGAGTTGCTGCTCCATCTGTGTCCTTTAATCCTACCACTCTGGAGGCAGAGATCTGTTTGGATCTCTGAGTTCAAAGCCACCCTAGACTACATGAGATTGACTCAGTCTAAAAGAAACAGCCAGGCAATGGTGGCACATGTCCTTAATCCCGGCACTTGAGATCTCATGCATTTGCTACCAGTATTTGGGAAGCACACACACCATTAACCCCAGCACTAGGAAGGTTGAGACAGGAAGTGAGATGGCTGGATGGAGAGGGGCCTATAAGGTGGGAGGAGACAGGAACGTGAAGCCTTTCTGCTAAGGACTCGGGCATTCAGTCTTAGGGTTCCTGGAGGAGTTGGCGAGGTGAGAAGTGGCTGTGGCTTGTTTCCTCTGATCTTTCAGCATTTACTCCGATATCTGGCTCTGGGTTTTTATTAAGACCATTTAAAAATTGGGCAACAGTTGTCACATTCCAGAGAGTACTCAGACATTTTAAAGCACAGCTTACCGGTAGAAGAGGGAACCCTACAGGCCATAGGTTATAAGAGGGAACCCTACGGACTATAGGTTATAAGAGGGGACCCTACAGACCATAGGTTATAAGAGAGGACCCTACAGACCATAGGTTATAAGAGGGGACCCTACAGACCATAGGTTATAAGAGGGGACCCTACAGACCATAGGCTATAAGAGGGAACCCTACAGACCATAGGCTATAAGAGGGAACCCTACAGACCATAGGCTATAAGAGGGAACCCTACAGACCATAGGCTGTAAGACCATGTTGTAAGAGGGGACCCTACAGACCATGGGCTGTAAGAGGGGCCCCTATAGAACCATAGGCTATAAGCTATTGAGTGTTTGGAGTAGTGGTATAAGGCCCCATGCAGGAAACAACAACCATAGCATTTTCTGGGGTTTTCCAATTGACACTAAAGCATTTTCTCCATGTTGCTTTGTATTGCATCTGTTGGAAAGCATTGGTGAAAAGGGCCAATCAAAATGCAAATGATCTCCGCACCTAGAAAGGGCGCTCCTTCACCTTCAGACTTCCTTGATAAAAGCCCAAAGTAAAGAATTCAGAGAGGCACTGACCTGGAGGATACTAGTGTTGCTAATGCTATTATTTTTATCATTATTTCTGCAAGAAATTCTGGGGCAGTGAATGGCAGAGGAGTCAGGAGTAAGCGACTCTAAAGTTTAGCAGAGGAAGGAACCAGCCATGAATCTGGGAAGTCTGCCTAACAAGAAAAATGGCAGCTTTGAGGGCCTAAAAAAGAAAGGTTTGCTGTCTAACTCTGCCACATCCGGAATGGGTCAGAGTGAGGAGGCTGTCAGCAGGAACAATTAATTCGTGATTATTCACACAAACAAATGCAGACAAAAATGAAACTCAAAAAGTAGGCTAGTCTGACACTGCACTAACAGGAAACTTCTGTTTATTTTCAAATGTTTCACTTTTTAATGGTTCTTATGAATTTGTTTGTATCCTTTAACTATATTTCAGTGAACTGAATAAATGAAGTATTTCCTAGAATATGCTCAATATTTAGTGAAACTAATATCATGGGATTAAAATTTGTTTTAATCTCCCTAAAATAAATCTTGTACATGCAGATGTCAGAGATAACTGTGCTTGCCTAGGAGAATTTCTTTAATACTTAATGTTTTTGTAATTAATAGAACATCTTTTAAGCCTCTGTGCTCCTGTAAGTTTTTAGGATGTAATAAGAAGGCAGAGCCCAAGTCTGTCAGCTAGTAATTGTGCTCAGAGCACAACCCCTCAGGGGAGAGCCTTCCAAATATTTCTGCTCACAGCCTCTGTTGCATTTGACTGGGGTGGCTTCCAGAGATTTCAAAACTATAAAAAGAACAGCATATATCTTTATGTGCAATCATTATTCTAGTCAGAACAAACCACTTTTCCCAATTCTCCGTTAAAAAAGAGAGAGAAAGAAAGAAAGAAAGAAAGAAACCTATAATCCAGAATTTTCATTCAAAATAGATTCTAATAAAGCCTATCAGGACATTTTCACTTTTTCTTATGTTACAAACATTAAATTAAAGGATTGTTGTAGGAATTTAGGAGAGTCACTGTATGGGGTAGATAGTGGAATGAGCAGCTGTTTTTCAGAAGTACTTTGACCTTGGAGAGTCCTTGTGGAAAACAGTGATTGTTTCCCTAAAGGGGCTTTTCAGTCATCACATGACTTTGGTCACAAGCTGCCTCCAGCACACCAGACAGAGGATCTTGTATTATTGTGTACTGCAAACGAAACATAATGAAGGACTAGAGTCATGGGGACATATGATGCTCTCCTTCAGTAGTAAGACATGTAAATTAAGATTAGGGACCTTGGTATGAGGAAATACTTTACGTAACTTTCATTAATACACCTTTGTTTGGCTGTTCAGGGGTTCAGGCCATCAGAGAGGCTGGACCTTCCTGCTGCCACAGAGGCCTTAAAATAATACACCTTTGTTTGGCTCTTCAGGGGTTCAGGCCATCAGAGAGGCTGGACCTTCCTGCTGCCACAGAGGCCCTAAAATTTCATCTTGTAGCGCCTTCTTTCTTCAACTGACCCAAGTTACACCGTGCACCCTGACAGAGAATGAACTGAATCAGTTATATGTTAAGGTTTAGTGTTTAGAAAAGTATTTCTTAAGCTAAGTCTGGTGGCTCATACTAAACTCAGCACTCAGGAGGCTGAGGCAGGAGAATTGCAATAAGTTTAAGGCCAGCCTCAACTACCTAAGTTCTACCTAAGGTGTGCGCCACCACCGCCCAGCGCTATTCTTTTTTTATAGAGAGGGCTATAATATAATATAATATAATATAAAAACAGGTTAACTGGTTTTCCTATGAATGAGGCAGCAGACAGAATTGTGTATCCAAAAGATGACTACTTCCTATACATTGTGATTATGTGAACACATACAGCCAGCTGGAGTCAAGGCTCCATGAGGTATTAATGTGGTCAACCAGCTGAGTGTAAAACATAGAAATTACCTGAGTATCCAGTATCCCTCAAGTAGGGAATGGATGACCACTGATGAGTCAAGTATCAGAAAGAAGATGTCTTGAGGAAAACTTGAGTGGCTAATGTTACGGTACTTTTATCTTAGCCATAGGCCTATTTCAGATATCTGACCTCCAATATTCTAAAGCAATGTATGTGTTGATATGTGTTCTTTAGACCATAACCTTTATGATAGGTGAGGATGTCACTAGAAAGCCAGGCATGATGACTCATCCTGTGAACCTAGCATGAGTGACAGAGACAGAGAATGAATACTGAAGAGCCTATAACACACAAGTCCATGGGTTCAGAATCCAGCACCAGTGTTGGGCAGCTGATCCCCACCTGTATGCTACTCACCTCAGTGCCTGCCTTCCTCTGGCCTCTGCAGATACCTGTGCCATGCACATGTATGTGTGTAAACACACACACACACACACACACACACACACACACACAAATAAATCTTTTAAAAAGTAAAATCCATGATAAAAACCAATGGAGATGGTACACACTATAGGCCTACAATCCTGGCATTTGGCAAACTGAGGGGCACTGTGAGTTAAAGGGGCTGGAGAGATGAATTGGTGGTTAATACCACACTTTGTGCTGCTGTTGTAGGGAGGTGGAATATTCCTTTACACTATGTGAATATTTGTCACTGTGATTGGTTTATTAAAGAAGCTGACTGGCTTATAGCTAGGCAGAATAAGGTTAGGAGGGAGAACCAGACTAAGGATTCTGGGAAGAAGAGGGCAGAGTCTCAAGAGTCAGGAGGAGACAGAGAAAGACAGATGAACTTGCCATGTTGAAAAAATGTACCACATGGTAGAATGTAGATAAGAAATATGGGTTAATGTAAGTTGTAAGAACTAATTAATGAGAAGCTTAAGCTAGTGGCCAAACATTTATAATTATCATAAGTCTCTGTATGGTTATTTGGGAGGAGGCTGTCAGGACAGAAAATTCTATCTATAGATGGCACCCACCATCAGGCAATGTTGATCCACATAAAATCTGAGAAAGTTAAAAAAAAAAAAAGGTCCAAACACACAAAAATGGAGTCAAAGGTGACTTCTTGATAACTGCCTTTTCTTGGATAGTGGCAAGCAGAGGCATGGCTCCTTTAAGAGGTGACTTACTGGCTGGGAGCTAGCACCAAAGCTCTTTTTGGAGGCCCTGCTATCTAACACTTAAATGGGGTTTATGAGCAGCTGGTAGCACACTGCTCAGTGGACCCAACAACTTCCCAGAGCTGCGGGGGGTAAACATGGCTCCTGTTGGTACCTCTGCCATGAAGCTAGGCTCTCAGGCAACCAAGCGGGAGGATCCAGCCACCAATGCCATGCACCAGTGCCTGCAACTAACAGCAGCTTAAGATTCGACTCATGTGATCAAAAAACAATACAGATGCTCAGTAAAGAAAGATCCAGATGAAAAAACCTCTAAACTGGTTACAGTGTATTTAAAAATATGCTTACATAGGCTTGGGAGAGAAAAGAGAAAGAATCTGTATAGCCATAGAATAAAAAATAGTTTAAAAATGATAAAGTCCTTAAAAAGGGAGTAAAGTAAAATAAAATAATAAAAATAAGCCACATAAAGATGGGAAATAAACAGAAAGGCTGGATCCTGTATGTTATTATGTTATCTTTAGATTTTCTTATTGTTAATGAAGGAACAATAGACACACTGGATTATGAAAACTAACTTATATGTTTTTAAAGTGTCTTGACTTCAAAATGGAAGTTAGAAAATATGTTACTTTGAGGAAGAGGCTATGCTTTTATTTCCACAGGAAATGAGAGGCTGTGGATTCATTCCATGTTAATATAGATCAGGTTTGGTAGAGGAAGAACCCTGAAAATCCTAACTACAGACATAAAGAAATAAATCTAGACAAACTATAAAACATGTAACCTGCTCAAACATAAAACAAAAAAATCATCTTTGGCTAATTTATATACAACACACAGTATATACTTATATCAATAATATAGACGTATGTTATTTTTAAAAGTTTATGTGTTTTCAGAACGAGGAAACCAGACACCAGTGAAAAATGGATGGGCCTTTGGTGATATTTTGTTGTACCCTAATAAAATTGGCATGAAGATCTGAGGACAGAACAAGTCACTAGATTAAGCATAGAGGCCAGGCAGTGGGGGCACACACCTTTAATCCTAGCACTCAGGAGGCAGAGTTCTGTCTGGATCTCTGTGCATTCAAAGCCACCCTGGATTACATGAGATTGATTCAGTCTAGGAGAGAAGCGGAGCCAGGCAGTGGTGGCACACACCTTTAATCCCAGCACTTGATATCTCATGCCTCTGCTACCAGTATTTGGGAGTCACACACACCTTTAATCCCAGCACTAGGAAGGAAGTAATATGGCTGGGCAGAGGAAGGTATATAAGGTGTGAGGAGACAGGAACAAAAACCCTTTTGGCTAAAGGCTGAAGCCCTTTTAGCTGAGAACTCAGCGCCTTTTGACTGAGGACTCAGGATTTCAGTCAGGGGATTCGTGGAGTTGGCAAGGTGAGACTTGGCAGTGGCTTGTTCCTTTGTCTCTGATTTTTCAGCATTTACCCCATTATCTGGCTCTGGGTTATTTGTTGTTGTTGTTGTTGTTTTTGTTTGTTTTTTGGTTTTTGGGTTTTGTTGTTGTTGTTGTTGTTTTCAAGACAGGGTCTCTCTGTGTAGCTTTGCGCCTTTCCTGGAATTCACTTGGTAGACCAGGCTGGCCTCGAACTCATAGAGATCCACCTGCCTCTGCCTCCCGAGTACTGGGATTAAAGGCGTGCGCCACCACCGCCTGGCCGTTTTTGTTGTTGTTGTTGTTGTTGTTTTGTTTTTTGTTTTTGTTTTTTTTTTTTTTTTTGTGTGTGTGTGTGTGTGTGTGTGTGTGTGTGTGTTTGTTTGGTTGTTGTTTGTTTTTGTTTTTTGGGGGTTTTTTTGTTTTTAATCCTAAGAGCATTACAGATTTCAAGCAACGTGGGCCAGGTGATCCAATATCTCAAAATGCCTCTGTTACAGTCTCCTCAGAATTCTGCATCCAAAACAGCTTCAAGGTGGCTAGCTGAGGTGGTCCAGCCTCATGCACTGCTCCAGCCAGAACTTGATGAGCCCTGCACTTTCCCATTACACAGACTGGCAACAAATGACACAGCCAGCTCTCCCAGGACTTGACCATGTTCTCAATTTTCTCGGGGTCCCCTACAGCTGTCTCCCCAGACAACAGGAAGCAGTCTAGAGAACGTGGTGCCCACATTCCCAAGAGTTGGGGTGGGTGGTTTTGGTCATTCAGTGGGTTATGGAAGTTTGTCATTGTTTAGGATGGTTGGTTATAAGTTGTTATTGGTAATGGTCAGGAAAAAAGCTGAACAAAGGAGATTAGATTAAGGGATCTCATTCTGAAAAGAAAAAGGAGGATACAGAAATGATAGGATGAAAGGGTAGATTATTATTGAACCTAACTTTAAACTGAAAAAGCCGTTACTAGTCTTGAATATTTTACATTGATACAGATTTTTGTATATTGATACAAATTTAAAGTTAATTTTGCTATACTCTATATATGTTTCTACTCTTGTTTGGGGTATTGTTCTTATGCAGCTTTTAAAAAATTTAATGTATAAAAAAGAAATACAGATTAATAGTCATCTATAATAGTCAAACTTACAGTCATATTAGATAAGTTTTCAAGGTTAAACAGATCTATTTAGACAGATGGTCTTCAAACACTTCAAAGACCTAAAGAATATGACATTTAATATGTTTAATAACCTAAGGCTTTTCATGGCAGTGAGACACATCTCATCCTTACAACACCAATTTACTTCAAAAGAAGATGCCAGGAATTGAAGGGCCACTGTACAGATTTGCTTTCTTTATGGAAGAAGCTAGCTGTTAGGAAAAAACTGCTCTTACCTCATTTGCTGACAGCATACTGTCCAAACTGACAAGCAGGACACAAAAGAAAGTGACTGTCAAACTTTGCCAAGACAAGATAGGACAGTCCTTCAAAATTACCTGCTTCTTAGAAATGTCTGTCAGATATACTAGGCCTATAGGCCAAAAAGAGATGTCCCAATGTTACCAAAGAAGAACTCTGGGTGATTATCCAGGCAGCCAGATGTTCCTATCATTAGGTAACATTTCACCTTTCTGGGGTCTTTGATAGAGTTAAAGACTAATTAGATTTAAAGTTTTCCTTAGTTATGATAAAAGGTAAATTAGATATAAAACTTTAGGCTCACAAAGATAAGATAGATAATAGAACATTTTCTCTAAATTTGTTAAATAAATGGACTGTATATTACAACGGTATTCTTACTTGATAACTATTTTTGTTGTATATAATTTTGCTATGTTAAAGTTAAAACCTTCCTTTTTTATTTAGACAAAAGGGGGAATGTGGAATATCCCTTTATACTATGTGAATATATGTCACTGTGACTGGTTTAATAAAGGAGCTGACTGACCTATAGTTAAGATAAGGTTAGGCAGGAGAACCAGACTAAGAGGATGCTGGGAAGAAGAGGCAGAAGTCTCAGGAGTTGCAAAGAGACATGGAGAGAAGCAAGATGAACTTGCTGTGTTGAAAAAAGGTACTGCCACATGGCAGAGAATAGACAAGAAGTTTTAAGAGCTAGGTAATGACAAGCTTGATCCATCAGTTGAGTGTTTATGCCTAATATATCTCTATATGGTTATTTGGGAGCAGGTTGGTGGGCCAGAAAACTCTGTCTACACAGGGGACCTGGATTCACACCCCAGCACACACATAGTGGTTCAGAACTACCTGTTAACTCCAGGTCCAGGGGATCAGCTGCTCTCTTCTGGCCTCCATGGGCACCAGACACATAAATGATGCTTATAGACAGAAATATGTACATGCACATAAATAAAAGTAAAGCAAATACATAAGAATTAGGGCTGGGAGATGGCTCAGTAGGGTGGAAGCTCTTGCCACACCAGAGTGACAACCTTAGTCTGAACCCCCAAAACCTACATAAAACCTCAGTAGCATACATCTACAACACCAGAGCACTTAAAGGGAGATGAGGCAAGACTGGGGAATCCCTGGAAACTCATGGGCCAGCTGGCCTGGTACACAGAGCAGCAGACCGCAAAGTAAATCCTGCTGAAAGGGAGCAGAAGGCAAGGATTTTACCCATGTGTGGTGGTTGGGTAGGAATGGCCCCATACGCTCATGTGTTTGAATGTGCCCATAGGAAGTGGCACTATTAGAAGAAATTTGTCACTTTGGGGGCAGGCTTTGAGGTCTTCTATGCTCAAGCTGTGCCCAGTGTGGCACACAATCTCCTGCTGCTGCCTGTGGATCAAGATGTAGAACTCTCAGCTCCTTCTCCAGCACCATGTCTGCCTGCCTGCTGCCATGTCCCACCATGATGACAATGGACTAAACCTGAGAAAATGTAAGCAAGGCCAAATTAAATGTTTTCCTTTATAAGAGTTATCATGGCCATGGTGTCTCTTCACAGCAAAAGAACATTGACTAAGACAGAAGTTGGTACCAGGGAGTTGGGTATTGCTGTGATAGGCTTGACCATGTTTTTTGTTGGCAGAATGTGGACTCTGGGTCTTTGGATTAAGAAAACATTGGATTGGGGATTTAACTCAGTGGTAGAGCATTTGCCTAGCAAGCGCAAGGCCCTGGGTTCAGACCTCAGCTCTGGGGAAAAAAAATGAAAGAAAGCAGTTCACTACTTTAAGTGGGGCTTAATGGACCAACCTAGTAGGAACATGGAAGACAGTGGGGCTAACAGCAGTGTTGATGACCACCTGGCTTGAAGTTTCAGAAGAGAAGAATATTAGTAAGTGGCCTAGAGACCTTTTGTGTGATATTTTGGTGAAGGATGTGGCTGATTTCTGCCCTTGTCAAAAAAAAAAAAAAAATCTGCTAAATGAAGAGCTTTGGATTAAAGGCATTCGCAGTGTGATTACTAGTATTCATTTTTTAAATCCAGATCTTGAAGAAAAGAAATAAGCCAAAAAAGGAAAAATGCAAAGTGTACAGTTTGAAGAGAAAAGGAGTACCAGGAAATATAATGGAGCTAAGTCTAGTGCTCAAGAAGATAAAAAAGTTTAAAGAAAAGTCTGATGCTAAATGGATTGCTAAGGGAGTGGTGACCCCATCACAAGATCCCAGACAGTTAAACTTCAACTTGTGCAAAGGAATTAACAGCTTAAGCATTAAAGGAAACCACTGAAACCAGAAAGCTGATGAAAATGTATTTGAACAAGGGGATCATGATTCAGCCCCAACCAGCAGAAGAACTTGGTAGCTTCAGCCATGTAGTTCTGGCTTTAGAGTAAAAGATATAAGAAAGGGGTTGTGAAGTCTCCCTCCATGGCCAAGGGAAGCTGCTTAGGCCAGAAATGTGTCAGGGATGTCCCCACACAGAGGCTCAGAGAGGATGTTATGTGAAGCTATGAAGATGAGGCCTGGATTGTGTTAGAGACCCCAAGATGTTGGAGATGCCAGAGCATCACTGCCAAGGAAAGCTTCTAACAGAGTGTAGAATGAGCCCAAGAGAAAGAAGTGTGTTTCAGTCAACAAAGCTGAAAGGAGATGGAGATCCAAAGAGTGCTTTGACATCAAACATGGAGATGTAGAGTTTGGGATTTGTCCAGCTGGTTTTTGGTCTTGCCTTGGTCCAGCATTTCCTCACTATGCTCCCTTTCCTTCCTTTTGGAACAGTAATGTATATTCTGTGCCACTGTTTGTTGGAAGTATGTGATATTATTTTTGATTTTGATTTTACGGGGCATTACAGTTAAGAGATTGCCATGAATCTCAGCAGAGACCTTGAACTTTAGACTTTAAACAGTGTTGAGACTATTATAGGCTATGAGGACTTCTGAAGTTGGGCTGAATATGTTTCTGAGTTACAATATGGCTACAGTCCTATGGGGGCAGGGAATGGAATATGGTGGTTTGAAAAAGCTCAGCTTCCATAGGCTTACATATTTGAATGCTTGGTCATCAGGGAGTGGCACTACTTGAGATTAATTAGGAGGTGTCTTCATGATGTCTCTTCACAGCAATAGAACACTGACTGAGACACCAAGGCTGTCCTCTAACCTCCAGTGCACTCTGTGGCATGAAAATACATCACCCTCCTCTCTTGTACATACACATATACATACTCGATAATAAAATGAAATAAAAATAAAAACTCTATGATAAAACTAGTACAATGGATGGAATTACTATAAGGTTCTTATATTATAAATAAAATAGAGTATTATTTGTAAATATACATATTGCAATTAGTAATTCTTAAACTTTTTGGTCTCTCTTTTTCTGTACTTTCCATTCTGATTATTGCTTTTGTTTTGCTTTGTGTTTTAAGACTTAGTTACATTTTTGAGTATGGATGTTTTGCCTGCTTGTTTGTCTGTGCACTACATGCATGCCTGTGCTCTCAGAAACTACAATACAGCACTGGATCCCCTGGAACTGGAGTGAGAGATAGCTGCAAGCCAACCCTTGGATGCTTGGAATCAAATCCATGTCCTCCAGAAGAGCAGTGTATGCTCTTTATTGGGAAACCATCTCTCCAGGCCCTGTTTTTGTATTTTGAGACTAAGTCTTATGCAGGTAACTTTCTGTGTAGCTGAGGATGGCCTTGAACTCCTGGTGCTCCTGTCTTGATCTCCTAAGTGCTAAGACTACAAACATGCACAAGCACATCCAGTTTATACTTTGTACTTTTCACAGAGTGTTCTGTGCCTCCAAGACACTTTTATTAAGTGGGTTATAGACATTTACTTCATGAAATATTGAAACTCAGAGACAGTCCATTAGATGTCAGTGAGGTCCCCAACGTCTTGTGTCTCAGGAACATTCACTTTGTACTCCTAAAACAAAATGAATTTTTGAAAGCAACAAAGAAAAGATAAAACCATAGTAGTATTACTACAAAAATACTTTTAAGATTTGTTTTGCTGTTTGTCAATTACGTGTATATGTGTGTCTCTTTATGAGTCTGTATATCAGTGCAGTTGCCTTTAGAGGCTGGATGAGGATGATTCCCCCAGAGATGGAGATGCAGGCATTAGTGAACCACCTAATGTGGGTGCTAGGAAACTAACTTGGTTCCTCTGGAAGAACAGAAAGCACTCATAATCACAGAGCCTTCTCCCCAGGCCCTACAATGATGTCCAAGATCATACTCTTCAGCACCAACAAGAAAGGGATTTTTTTAATAAAAAATGCTAATTGTAGATATTAAGTCAAAAAGAAAGATAAAATTTAATATTTAAGAATATTAATTGGGGATTTAGCTCTGTGGTAGAGTGCTCGCAAGGCCCTGGGTTTGGTCCTCAGCTCTGGCAAAAAAAAAAAAAAAAAAAAAAAAAAAAACCTACCATTTCTGCTGGGCGGTGGTGGCACACGCCTTTAATCCCAGCACTCGGGAGGCAGAGCCAGGCAGATCTTTGTGAGTTCGAGGCCAGCCTGGTCTCCAAAGAAAGTCACGGGAAAGGCACAAAGCTACACAGAGAAACCCTGTCTCAAAAAACAAAACAAAACAAAACAAAAAAGATTATTAAATAACTCCATTGAAAATTGGGTATGCAGTTCAGTTAGCACACACAAGATTGTGGGTTCAATGTCAGTGAGAGACAGAGGGCTTGGAAAGGTGTAGACAATGGGAGGAGAGAAGGAGAGGATAGTTCTAGTAGAATGAGACACAAGTAAGATGAACCCAAATGTGATATAAATATAAGTAGTCTAAACACTTTAATTATAAGATACAAATTAGGAGAAACATATCCTAAGTAGTGAAGTCAGGACTCCACCCCAGAAAACCTGATCCTCCATAAAAGGAACAAGAAACTGGGGGAAGTCAGTTAGTTTTTAGAAATTTAAAATTTAGGAATTTCAAAATTAGAAATTCAAATTGCAAAGGCTCAAGTGCTGTGGATGATTAATTGGTAAATAAAACACGGATTGGCCAGTAGCCAGGCAGGAAGTATAGGTGGGACTAAGAGAGAGGAGAATTGGAAGAACAGGAAGGCAGGAGGGGACACTGCCAGTGGCTGCCAGGACAAGGAAGGTAAGCCACAAGCCACGTGACAAAGTATAGATTAATAGAAATGGGCTGAATATAAGAGTAAGAGCTAGACAATGATAGGCCTGATCTAATGGCCAAGCAGTTTAAATAATATAAGCATCTGTGTGTTTATTTTATAAGTGGGTTGTTGGACTAACAGGGCTTGGCGGGGGCTGGAGAGAACGTCTCCAGCTACACTCAAGACAATAGCTGAATGTAATTAAAAATAGCAGACTCTGTGGCTTTTCAATTTGCCATATTCCATCACATTTCTAAGGCTACCTGGTATTTCTGACTATCATAGACTAATGGCCATAATAGCCCTAAAATCTGCACTGCACCAATTATTGGAGAGGCCAGAATCAGCTTGGGATTTACATAATGAACCCAAATCCTCCAGCTCCCCAAATCAGTGACTGTTTGACCTGAGAAGCAATGACCTGGAAAAGCTACATTCATCAGATGTCTTTATTTTGCCTAAGAGTATACTCAGTAGAAAACCCTTACCAGAAAGGTTTTTGTGGGACATAGTGTCAATTTTATAATATCACACCTTGTTGAGGGCTGTGAGAGTATATAGCAGGTGATAACTGGTATTCATATGTCAACCCAACAAACGAATGACTCTCTGGCAAGGCCATGAGGTTACTGACTATGAATGACCAGTTGCTCCTTGTCTGTGTTTCTCTCGTGTGCCACTTCATTTCTTCCCTAGGAACTGCATTCCTTCCTTAAGAACAGCTATGATATCTCCCCATTCACCCTGCATTTCCATGTAATGTGTACATGTAACCTCATGATTACATCTCAATCTTATGTGCACACATAATTGTGGATACAATATACATACAATAGAAGACGGTTTCTTATTTAACTGTATAATTTTGATGAATAGGAATCACTAAAATGTGTTTCATAACTAGGTCTATTGTTCCATGTGGACTGTAGACACTTAGAGGTCTTCTTCTCCATCCTTAGCCACTGACAAGGCAGATTGGCCAAACAAGTGTCCTCATGGAACTTTCACAGAGCAGAATTGCAGGTGCCTGGCCTTGTTGGATCAAAACTCTTCAGAAGAATTATAGTGAACTAGAAATGATACCTCAGGTGTCTGGCCTTGGTATATCTTAGTCCTTCAAGAGATCAATAGCACCTATGTTGCCCTAAGATTCCTCCACCAGCACCTCCCCATTCTGATTTTAAAAAAATTAACACTTTGTATTTATTTCTATACCAGTTTTTTTGTGTAAGATTTTAGGCTCAGTAGACTATGTGTAGGTCTTGAGATTCAGATGGTTACCAGAAAAAGGCTGTTAATCAACTAACCATGTCCTGATATTATTAATCACATAAAATAGTACACGTATTCTTTGCCTTTTCCTTAACTATCTCATTGGTTTAGTTTCTTCCCTTTGACCCTTGTAGCTATCCCTTTAAGGGAGGAGCCACAACTTTTTACAATCTGCAGCTGTTGTCAGTCACTAATTAAGATGACCAAGTCATTGCCAAGTGTGACTCTTATCAGAACGCTTGTTCCTGAAAGTTTGCTTTGTAGTTTTTACTAACAAGTTGTTAATGAATGGAGATATATATGTATATATGCTTGGGAATTTGTAATTAGTAGGAGAATAGAGATGTAGAGGAGTAAAGATGTCAAGGAGAATCAAGATGGAAGACACAAAGAACACAAGAAAGAGCATGTAGAATGCAGAGCACTGGCCTGTGTGTGAAGTTACTGGAGAAATCTTCTACTTTCTCCTCGCTGCTGGGAAGGATTTCCCAGAGGACCCTGGGTGGGAGCTGAGGGCTGGCACCTCACCCCTCCAACACCATGCTGAGATGAAGTTACCATTCAGGCTGATCACAAAAGTTAAAGTGAAAGGTGGGGGAACAATCTGTATGTAACACATTTATATACTTGCTTCACAAAGCTCTGCTAGGATAATGGAATATATGTGAGACTGAAATGGAAGGAAGGACTGCTTGAGGAAGGAGGTAACTAAAAAACATTAAAAAAAAAAAACAAAAACGAGTCGGTCAAGCAAATGTCTCAGCAGGTAAAGGTACTTGCCACTGAGTCTGGCAGGCTGAGTGGGATCACCAGGACCCACACTGTGGAAAGAGAGAACTGACTCACACAAGCTGTTCTCTGACATCCACATTTCTTTCGCCATTACAGTAATTAAGTGAATGAATGTTTCATAAAATGTCATATTCTGAACTGGAGAGGTTGCTCAGCAGTTAAGAGCACTGGTTGCTCTTCCAGAGAACCCAGGTTCAGTTCTCAGCACCCACATGGCAGCTCACAACTGTGTGTAACTCCAGCTCCAGGGACCTGACACCACTGCATATAAAATAAAATTATTTTTAAAAGTCATATTCATAAACATATAGAAGGCCATGTGCATATTCAGTGTAGCATCCATGCCAGGTAAGACCTGCAGAAACCCTAATCTCTCATTTTTGTTTGACCGTGAGGGCTTGGACAGAGGAGGCATCTTAAAGTGAAGATGGAGCCTTAATCTTAGGGAACACTAAAATGATGCCTAGAAGGATATGTGTGTGTGTGTGTGTGTGTGTGTGTGTGTGTGTGTGTGTGTGCGCATTGGTGAAAGGAAAAAGATTTGTTGATTTAAGGCACTTTTAAAAAGTCTTCCATGGATTAGCTGTCAATTAAATTAACTGAGCAGAGGATCAAACAGCTACATATAAATGTAAATGTTAAACAACTGCCTGCAAGAAAGTGACAAAAAATGACAATAAATATTGTGGAGGGAAAAGTCAGATTCCCACAGTTATCAAACAAATAATTTAAAATGTACATTTATCAGCAGAAACTTTCAGACAGAGAAACTGGAAAGCAGAGCCCACACCAAGGGAGGGAAGGTGACTGATGAATGGACCCTCAAAAGTCCAGGTACTTGACTCGTCCAACATAGAAAGGCCTTGGATCACCCTTTGTTGGTATATCCAATTAACTAAGGAAAGAATGCTTCAAAAGTTAGAGGAAAAGCCAGACATGATGACACATGCCTGTAATCCTAATACTCAGGAGCTGGGACCAAAGAATCATGAGTTCCAGGCCAGTCTTAGCTAAAATGGAAGGCCATGTATAAGACAAAAGAAGAAAAGCATGATGAGGGATGACTCAACAAAAAGTATGTTAATATGAGAGTAAAACACACACACACACACACACACACACACACACACACACACACACAATATGCTATTGAAATGTAAAATATGAAAAGGAAATTTCATGAACGGAGCTTAAAAGATTTCTTGGAGCTATAGTTACAGGTAGCTGAAAGCCACCAGATGTATGCTCTGGGAACCAGAACTGAATCCTCTGTAAAAGCAGTATGCACTCTTAACCAATGAGCCATCTTTTCAGCCCTTTAGTTCTGCTAACTCAGGTTGAAAGAGAGCTGTGGAGAGAAGTCTCAGGGTAAGAGCACTGGATGCTCTTCCAGAGGACCTGGGTTTGATTCCCAGCACCCACATGATGGTTCCCAATTTCTGTAATTCCAGTTCCAGAGGATCCTAACATTCTCTTCTGGACTCCACAGGCACCAGGCATACACACACAGTGCACATGTGTGTAAGCACAACAGCCATAAACATAAAATAAAAATAGATATAATCTTCTAAGAAAGATGACATATATGCACAGTCTATTTTAATTTGAAAGAATTTCCCTTTAGCGTGTGTGTGTGTGTGTGTGTGTGTGTGTGTGTGTGTGTGTGTGTACATGTATGCATACTATGGTTCATGTATAGGCTAAAGAACAGCTCACAGGAGTTTGTTCTCTCCTTTCACCATGCAGATCCGGGGGCCAAACTCAGCTTTGTCACCCTTACCCTCTGAGCCACCTAGCTGCCTGAGTCTACAATATGCTAGTTAATTAAAATCAGTATTTTTTAAAATAAGAAATGATAGCAGAAGAAGTATATTGAAGAAGAATTCTTTATCCAGCAAAACTATTTCTCAAGGATAGTTTTGGATTCAAGGAGAAATTCAGAGCTGGGGAGATGGTTCAGTTCCTAAGGTGCTTACCGCACATGCCTGAAGACCCAAGTTTGGATCCTGAATACCCACATAAAAAGCCAGAGGCATGGCAGTGTACATCTTTAGTCCTGGGATGAGAGGCAGGAACAAGCAGATTCTAGAATTCACGGGCCAGCCAACCTGCCCAAATTTGTACACTGTAGGTTCTGGCCTCCACCCCCTACACACACAGAGAGAGAGAGAGAGAGAGAGAGAGAGAGAGAGAGAGAGAGAGAGAGAGAGAGAGAGAAATTAAGACACTCCCTACAAACAGCAATTGAGAAGTTGTCACTAGAATACCTGACCTATAAGAAATACTGTTGTGGATATCGCTCTGTGTAAATAAAATTCTGATTAGCCAGTAGCCAGGCAGGAATTATAGGCGAGACAAGCAGAGAAGAGAATTTGGGGAAAGAAAAGAGGAAGTGCTGTGGGATGTTCAAGTATGTCAAATGTGTTGCTCTGATTGGTTAAAATAAAACACTGATTGGCCAGTAGCCAGGCAGAAAGTATAGGTGGGACAAGCAGAGAAGAGAATTCTGGGAAGTGGAAGGCGGAGGCAGAGAGACACTGTCAGCAGCAGCCATGGCAAAAAAGATGTAAGGTACTGGTAAGCCACAAGCCATGTGGCAAAGTATAGATTAATAGAAATGGATTAATTTAAGATAGAAGTAGATAACAAGAAGCCTGCCATGGCCATACAGTTTGTAAACAACATAAGTCTCTGTGTGCTTACTTGGTTGGGTCTAAGTGACTGTGGGATTGGTGGGTAAGAGAGATTAGTCCTGACTGTGGGCCAGGCAGGAAAACTCAACCTATAAAATGCCGAAGAGAAAACTTTTTCAGACAAGGTCTTATGTAGCTGAGGCTGGTTTGAAACTAGTGAAGTTGACCTTGATCTGCCTGGTTCACCCGCTAAGTCCTTGCATTACAGGTATACACCAGCACCCCCTCCTCTGAAGGGAAGCCTTGATGCTAAAGTGCTGATAGTATGTTAGAAAGTGAGTTAAGACCCCACCAAAAAAAAAAGAAAGAGAGAGAGAGAGAGAGAGAGAGAGAGAGAGAGAGAGAGAAAGAGAGAGAGAAAGAAAGAAAGAAAGAAAGAAAGAAAGAAAGAAAGAAAGAAAGAAAGAAAAGGGGTTTTTTAAAGTGGTAAAGGCAATCACATAGTAAAAAAGTCGGAAACTGCACATATATGACATTTTTGTTATAAACTTATCACATTAAAAGAAGATTACAGAAGCCAAGTTATGATTTTGTAGCTAGTAATACATAATGACAGAATTTGAGTGTCAACATAGCATCAGGAGGGAGAGAGGGGCTGAATGTTCTACATGTCGAGTTCCAAGACACCCAGAGCTATGTGGAAAGACCCTGTCCAATAGATAGATAGATAGATAGATAGATAGATAGATAGATAGGTGATAGATAGATGATATATAGATAGATAAATAGATGATAGATAGATGATATATAGATAGATAAATAGATGATAGATAGATGATAGCTAGATAAATAGATGATAGATAAATAGATAACAGATAGATAGGTAGGTAGATGATAGATAATGAATAGGTAGTAGATAGATAGGTGATAGATAAATAGATAGATGATATATAGATAGATAAATAGATGATAGATAACAGATAGATAGGTAGGTAGATGATAGATAATAAATAGATAGTAGATAGATAGATTGATTGATAGATGACAGATGAAAAGGAGAGAGGGAAGGGAGCAATACAGAAGTAAACAGAAGCAGAATTGCACACTTCAAATTAAGGTATTAAACCAAAATAGATTGCTTCAAGTTATTAATCATAATTCCCATAAATAAAATGGTAGTTTTGGAGACATGGTCTCACTATATAGCCTGACTAATCTGGAACTTGCTATGTAGACCAGGCCAAGTTTGAATTTACAGAGGTCCACCTGCCTCTGCCTCCTGAGTGCAGGGATTGAAGGCGTGCACTCTAGGGAAAAGGGTCTGGCTAAAGAAACCCACCCTGACCCTGGAGCCCAGAATTAGGGAAGGATGGCTCAGATAAAGCCAGTGAGAGAAAGATAGTTTAGCTCAGATCAG
This sequence comes from Onychomys torridus, assembly GCF_903995425.1. Taxonomy (NCBI): domain Eukaryota; kingdom Metazoa; phylum Chordata; class Mammalia; order Rodentia; family Cricetidae; genus Onychomys; species Onychomys torridus. Next base: position 5,451,799 of record NC_050455.1, read on the forward strand.
AACCATCTCTGGCCCTGGCCAACTGACTTGTGAAACCAACCAATCACAGAGCAGGACAGTAGAACCCTGGCCCTGGGGCACAGCACCAGGGAAAGAAACACAGCCTGGGTTTAGGACCTGAGCCAGAGAAATGAATACTTTGTCCCCAAACCCAGAACCCAGGAAACATGTCCTGACTCTGAAACCAGTACCAAAGAAACACTCTTGGTCCCTGGAATCAGAGTCAGGGAGAGAAATGTGCCCCGGCCTTAGAGGCAGTGTCAAAAAGCCAAGAAAGGCCAGTAAAAGAAACACAGTTTGGCTCTGAAATCAGGGCCATCTCTATCCCTACCCCACAAAACTGGCCAATCCTTGGGCAGAAAAAAACTAACCAATCACTGGTTGACTCCACCCTCTAGCCATCCTACATAAACCGCCCTGCCCAGTCAGTTGTGAGCTGTTCTCTCCACCCTGGTAGAGGCAGCTGCTCTCTGGACTCCTCCTTCCCAAATAAACCTTTCTCAAAAGAGTATTGGGTGAAGACCTTCATTCACTGGTGCACAGAAGAACCTTGCTGGGACATCCCATAGTGGACTGAGCAAGAAAGAGCTGGTAACAACACTGAGCCTGAGATTGTGGCTCTCCAGGAGAGGAGCAGGATTGCTGTGTCCTGCAGGGAGACCATCCCCCATCACACCAGGTATATCCTGACTTTCCTGAAGAGTCAGGATACCTTGACTTTCCTGAAGAGTCAGGAAACCCTTCCTTGCTGAAGCAGTTCCGGGCCTGACTCTCCCAAGAAGTCAGAAAACCTTCCTTTCCAAGGTTGGGCTGTTTCTTTGTAGTCCCAGCCAAGAGAGCTGTGCTAAACAGCTTCAGGTGTCTAGGACATCTTCAGGGCAGAGCTCTTGTTCTAAGTAGCTCGAGGTGTCCGGGATACCTCACCCTCTAGGGCTGAACTGTTTCCTTGCACTTTCAGCCATCAATTTACTAACATTTTGGTGCTGAAACCTGGGAAACCAAATCCAGAGTTTTTGCAGTTTACTTACATGCACTACTAAAGCTGGCTAAGAAAATGAGTTTTCAATGTAGTAAAGAAATAATACACTAAAAATTTATCTGCCTGCTGTGGATATCACTCTGTATAAATAAAGTGCTGATTGGCCAGTAGCCAGGCAGGAAGGATAAGGTAGGTGGGACAAGGAAGAGGAGAAGGCTGGGAACAGGAAGGCTGGGAACAGGAAGGCTGGGAGGAGACACTGCCAGCCACTGCCATGAGAAGCAACATGTAAAGACACCGGTAAGCCACAAGCCATGTGGCAAAGTATAGACTAACAGAAATGGGCTAAATATAAAAGTAAGAGCTAGACAATGGTAGGCCTGAGCTAATGGCCAAGCAGTTTAAATAATATAAGTGTCTGTATGATTATTTTATACATGGGTTGTGGGACCTCGGGGGCTAGGTGGCACCTGGAGAGAAGCTCTCCAACTACATTTGCCAGCTTAGGCTATTGAAGCACAATACCATAGATTACGTTGATTTAAAAATATAAATTTATTTCTCCATTATGAAGGTTGATAAGTTAGAATACTTATTCTTTACTCCAGATGTACTCCCTATACCAGGAATTTAAAAACAATAGTACAAAGTTGGAGATAATCCAAATATTCAATGCAGGTTAGTTGGCAGATGTAGTCCATTTCTGTAACTAATCAGCAGTGAAAAGGGGGCAGCACGTTATTATATGCAATAAAATGCACAAATCCCATAAATAATTCAAAATAGAAAACAGTATATTCTGTTGATTCTGTGTAAAAATCGACATGGACAAAAATGAGTAAAGCAGACACATAATAGATGGCTGACTGCCTAGAAATGAGGCTGGATGAGGACAGCTACAGAGAAACACAGGACATCTCTGGGGAAGATGAAAACATTTCTTATTTCTTTTTGGTTCCACAGGTAGATACAAATGTGAAAACTCATCACAGTATATTGAAATGTCAACTAAAGTATGTCCTGGAAAAATTGAAAGTATTGGAATTCTTGTTGGTATTGCATTGGGTGTCTAGAGGTCAATGCAAGTCATTCATTTGGGAATCTAGATTTACCCTCGCTTAGGTGTTCTTTGGGTTTTCTCAATTATACTTTGTGGTGTTCTTTTGGGTCAGCTGGATTTGCATCAGAATGATACACTATACAATTTAATCAGATATTGTGGTACATCACTTGCCAACCATGTAAAAAGGGTATGGGTTTGATCTCCAGCACCATAAATTAAATACACTAAATAAATAAATCACCTTCATTAGTGTTTGGGTGATTTTTACCTTTTCTTCTCTTATTTTCTATCTATCTATCTATCTATCTATCTATCTATCTATCTATCTATCTATTTAATGTGGAGGTATGTTTATGCATGCAGGAGCCCAGAACAGCCGGAAGATGGTGTGAGGTGAGACACCCTTGAAATGGAGTTACAGGCAGTTGTGAAACACCATACAGGTTCTGGAAACTGAACTTGGGTCCCCTGAAAGAGCAGCACACACTTCAGCTGCTGAGTCGTTGCTCCGATTCTACTCTCTTCCTCTTCTGATGTGAGCATTTAGTGCTATCATTTCCTGCTTATTCATTATTTTGGCTGTCACACAATAGTTTTTAACACGTTACATTTTTATAATGGTTATCAAAACTTTTTTTCAATTCCTATTATTAATTCATGACATGTGGCTTTTTTCCCTAAAAGTTCAAATAAAAGGTATCCTGCAATTAGGGTGTTACTTATTTTCTATTAATTTCATTTCTGTCAGTGAATGTATTCTGTCTGCTTATAATGTTCTGAGATTTATAAAACTTGCCTCAATTTCTACCATGAAGTCATTTCTTGTCAATTTTCACATTTGTTCAAATTATAGGCAATCCACAGCTATTTGATTCAGCAAGAGCATAAGAGAAGAAGAGAACATGGCAAATTTATGGCATGCTGTTCAACAGTATATATTGTTTTAATTTGGGGAGTGCTTATTTCATCATTACCAAATGTAATCATGAAATAAAATTTAAAATCATTAGCTCATTTCGGTAAATTAAGCTAACCCTAACTATCTCTTGCTCTTCATCTTAACCTAAGATCTACTTTTTAAAGACTTGTGTGTGTGTGTGTGTGTGTGTGTGTGTGTGTGTGTGTGTGTGTGTGTATGTGGTCCATGTGAGTGCTGGTAACTTCCAGGCCAGAGGCATCAGATCAGATCCCTCTGGAATTGGAGTTACAGGAGACTACAAACCATCTGCTGTGAGTTCTGAGAATTGAACTTGGGTTCTTTGGAAGAGCAAGAAGTGCTCTTTTTTTTTTTTTTTTTCAGAGCTGATGACTGAACCCAGGCCCTTGTGCTTGCTAGGCAAGTGCTCTACCACTGAGCTAAATCCCCAACCCCGAAAGAAATGCTCTTAACTGCTGAGCCATCTCTCCAGTCCTCCTAAGACCCACTTTCAAGACTTTGTGACTAGGAATAGTGGCACACCTATAATCACAAAACTTGGGAAGTAGAGGCAGAATGAAAGCATTCAAGACATCTTTAACTATGTAAGTTTGAGGCCCTGTCTGAAAAAGTTTTAAAGACTGAAGTCATATAATTAAAAGATTTAGATCATTATGCAGAATATAAATACTAATATAATTATTATACATCAACTAAATACCATTTATTCATATTTTCATCCTGCATTGTTTTATGGTGATATTTCATTTGTACTGAAATGTGATTTTATTTGTATGTTAATAAATAAAGTTGCCTGGGGGTCAGAGATAAAAGCAAGCCAGGCAGTAGTGGCACACACCTTTAATCCCAGAACTTGGGAGGCAGAGGCATGCTGTGGGATGTCGTTCTGTATGCCATGAATATGTGTTGCTCTGATTGATACATAAATGCTGTTTGGCCAGTAGCCAGGCAGGAAGTATAGGCGGGATAAGCAGACAGGAAAATTCTGGGAAGAGGAAAGGCTGAGTCAGGAGTTGCCAGCCAGGCACAGAGGAAGCAAGATGACAAGGCAGAACTGAGAAAAGGTACCGAGCCATGTGGCTAAACATAAATAAGAATTATGGGTTAATTTAAGTGTAAGAGATAGTCAATAATAAGACTGAGTGGTTATAAATAACATTAAGCCTCCATGTGTTTATTTTATAAAAAGCTACAAGACTGTGAGTGAGAGATTTGTCATGACCGCAGGCCAGGTGAGACACAGGAAAACTTCCAACTACAGAGGCAGGTGGATCTCTGTGAGTTAGAGTCCAGCCTGGTCTACAAAGTGAGTTCCAGGACAGGCTCCAAAGCTACACAGAGAAACCCTGTCTCGAAAAAAACAAAAAAATTATTATTTTCATTTCTTCTTTGACCACTTCTTTCTGCTTGAAGAACATTTATTAATGTTAGCTTTAGTGAGTATCTGTCTGCTCATGACTAACATGTTCTGTTTGTATGAAGAATGCCTTCACTTACCTTTGAGTTTGATGGCTGGGCTCTACACTAGAATGTCATGTGTACAGTTATTTTCTTTTGCCATGTTGAAAACAGAATTCATCAACTGATAGCCTTTAAAATTTTTATCTTCAGAACGTTTTTAAGGCTTTCTCATTGTCTTTCATTTCATACAGGTTTACTATTGTCTAAGTATAAATTTTATTATGTGTGGTATTCACAGTTTTTCCCTAAATCTTGTTTGATTCTTCTGTCAATTTTGAAATATTCCAAATGAAGCACCTTTATATATCATTCTTACTCAGTTGTGTAAATCTTCTGTCTGGCATCCAAGTATATATGTGAGAAGATATTTCAACACATTTAGTCAGATCTTTCATTGTCTCTATATGTCCGTCTGTCTGTACTTTCATGAAGGTTTTTAGTTTTACTATCATCTGCTCACACCTGCCTTCAGCTCAGTGTTGACCACTTTTGTGTTCTCTTTATCTTTGTGTGTCGTCACTTTACAGCCCATCATGGAGCTCTTGCTGCAGCTCATACACTTTCTATTTCCCTGTCTGAGAGCCTTCATTGTCTTTAATCACCTGATTATGATGGCCTGACATTTTAAAGATGTGCATCTGATGGCTCCATAACTCAGATCTAGTAAATTAATATCAATTAATATCAGATCAATTATATTAAAGTGTTCTAAGTTTCATTGTCTGTTTCTCTGTCAACTGTTCTTATTGTCTGGGTGCACCATTTCTTTGGTTACTTATTTCACGGTTATATTCGATGAAGCGCAGACATTGTATATGGAAAAAACCACAGTGTCCAAACTGCTCTTTGCTTCTGGCAGGTAGCTAGTCACGAAGAGCACTCTACTCTCAGGCTTTCAAAACCGTGGCCCTTACTTTTCCATCTGAAAACATTTTTTAACATCTTAAGAAGCACTTTTTAAATGGCCATACCTATTAATATTTAAAGATTAGAACGTTAAAGGTACTTTCGTTACTAACTCATGAAAATGCTTTTTACATACTCACATACTTAACATATTTTGATAAGCAATTATTTCATTTTATAAAACAATTTTACTATTTTTAATTGTGGTTGTGTGTGTATGTGTGTGTGTATAGTTGTGTGCTAGTATTTTATAGTAATTAAAGTTTGAAAAAATGATTAAAGTTTGATATGAAAGTATATGTAAGTAAATGAAACATTCAAATAGACCAATGGACTTTGATAAAACAAAGTACTAAAAGTTTATTGATATTATTTTAGACCATGAGTGTCAACTAAAGAGACTCAGGGTAGAGTATTGGCCTGGTGTGTGCGTGGTCTTGAGCTCAGTCCCAAGCACTGGAGGAGGTGGGAGGGAAGAAAGGAGAGTCAGTACCTTCTCGCTAAAACAAGGGTTTGGGGGTGGAGAGACTGCTCAGTGGTGATAATAGTACTACTCTGGCAAAGGACCCAGCTCCTACAGCAGGCTCCTCACAGCTGCCTGCAGCTCCAGCTCCAGGGGATCCAATACCTCTGGCCTCCACAGGCCTCCATTGTTTCCTACAGATTAGTTGACACTCACGGTCTAAAATAATATCAATAAACTTTTAGTACTTTGTTTTATCAAAGTCCATTGGTCTATTTGAATGTTTCATTTACTTATATATACTTTCATATCAAACTTTAATTATTATAAAATATTAGCACACAACTATGCATATCTTGAGAATATACATCAAAAATCACACTTATAGTAAGGCACACTTGTAAATACAGACCTTGAAAGGCAAAGGCAGTAGGATCATCACAAATTTGAGGTGAACCTGGTCTATGTAGCATGTTCTAGAGCAGCCAGGGCTACATAGCAAGACCTTGCCTCAAAAATCAATTGAACAAAAATTACTAGCTACAATCATTATCATCCTTATTGTAAGAGTCTTTGGTTATTGAGAACTGACAAGTTCATAATGGTGAGTCAAAGTCTTCAAAATCCTAATGTTTGCCTGAAAGACTGAAGTTTGTCTTTGGCATAATGTCTATCGCCTGCTATTTCTCAAGAAGTAGCAGGCTCACTTCATTCATGTTCAAATGTCTGCCCACCTAAGTGAATAGCCGTAGTCTGTCAGTCATTCTCTCAAGTACATAGCTAGCTTTCCAGGAGAAAGGAAGCTGTTCCTTCAATTGAGGGGTCTACACATGGTCTTTCTTATTCCAAACTAATAATATTTATTTGAAAGCAGCAAGTTGGTTTCTGTGTGCTTCCCACCTTGCCATTTTTAACAGTAAGATAGTTATTCAATAGTCAAAAATACAACAAATAATCTTGTGATTATTGAATGACATTATAAATTTAAGCTGGCATATTTTTTTCTCATGACTGCTAGGTGGCAAGAAACACCATATGTTCTAGTACAAATTTGCTGCTTTGGCCTCTATTTTCACCAAGGACTCAGCAATAGCACGTACTTTTTCTTCTGCACTATTAATATAAATATTCATGCAACAAGATAAATATTAAGTTAGTGGGGCTGGAGAGGAGACTCAGCAGGTTGGTACAGAGGACCCAGGTGTGGTTTCTTGAACAGGGTGCTCACAACCATCCCTAACTTCAGTTTCAGGGAATCTAATGCCCTCCTGTGACCTCACAGGCACCAGTGTGTGTGTAGTGCACAGACACAACACAGGCAAAACACTCACGTGTATAAAATAAAAATAAATTTGAAACTATGTATGTCATTAGCAGTCTACTGTGCTTTTGACAATGTGAAACCCTTGCACTCTCTGCAAAGACGCCCCCTTTTGTTAAATTGACACATCTTCTCACGCTTTTCTCTATACAATTTCAAACATGTATTTGTCCAAATATAGATTTTTTTTTTAAAAAAAACTTTTCTTACTTTTTTTGAGGCAGGGTCACATGCAGCTCAGGTTACATGAGCCCCTTTATAGAAGATCATCTTGAACTCCCAAACTTCCTGCCTCCAATCCCAAGTGCCATTATGCCTGCTTAACTATGCATTGTAGGGAGGTTTCAATTGGTCCACACTGCAGTTTTGCTCTTCCTGGTTTCTCTCTTAAATAGTTACCAACTTTACTTAACTCCATAATAAATAATAATAGCTAATATTTTAAAGAGCTTCCTCTGTAACAGACAGTCATAGGGGATTAATCCACTGATTAATTTGTTCATTGCAACAAATTAATACTTTGTGAAGTAGGTATTATAATGAATGGAATATGTCTTCATAAAGACACCAAGCCTAATGGATGGAGTTTGTGAAGCTTGGATGTAGTAATTTTTTTGTAAGCAAGGTTTTTCAAAGTAGCTACTTACTATCCTGGAACTTGCTATGTAGACCATGCTATGAAGTCACCAACTTGCTTTGTTAGCCACAAACTCATGAAGATCCACCTGCCTCTGCCTCCTGAGTGCTGGGATTAAGGACGTACACCACCATTACTGGCCAATCATTCTTAGTGTTTCTGAAATGTGTCCTCTAAGAAATTCTACTATATACAAAATGCTTTTTAGTGAAAACTAGAGAGGGGGCTGGAGAGATGGCTCAGTGTTTAAAAGCACCTGTTGGGACCTGAATTTAGTTCCCAAAGCCCACAGCTGGTACCTCACACTGCCTTGCAGCTCCATCTCCAATGGTCCGACACCCCACTTTTGCCTCTGGAAACCTGTACTCATGTATACACACACCCTCACACAATGCACATAATTAAAATCATTTTTTTCTTTAAATGCACAGATATCCCCTATACTACATGCTAACCCCTGGCTTTTTTCATTGTTCCATAACTGTGAAAGGTATAACCACCTGGTTGATATAAGGGACCACTCTGTATTATTCTCTTAACTTCTTGTGAGTCTATACTTATTCTTTTAAAATAAAAGGTCACAAAACATTTATATCACTTTATATACACTTTTCGCAGAGAAAATTATAGAGATGGAGCACAGATTAGTGTTTGTCAAAGGTGGTCTAAGGGGGAACAGTTAGGTGTGTTTTTCAAGTGAACGGCACGGGGGACATTGACTATGGTGGTAGTATAGCAAGCTACACCTGGTAAGTCATACAGAATGCATGCAGAGGAGTGCACAGAGTTGCTGGAATCTAGAAAAGCTCTCTGAGGTGTATCAGTGCCAGTTTCCTGGTTTTGATAATGTAGGCATGCAAGTGTTACCATCAGGCTGAACTAGGTAAAAGAGGCATTCCCTCTCCTTGTAATTTTGAGACTCCCTGTGAATCTATGATTATAACAAATTAATGAAAGGAAAGTTAATGTTTACCAATAATAATCAAACGTTTCTTAAAAACATCTCTGGCAAATGCTGGTTTGTTATGATACTGTAAAATAAGAGAAAATAATTTTGGTCAAGAATGCACCCCTCCTCAGTAGATCAAACTTTTTAAAGTGTGGCTAACAGGGGCAAGGAGAGAACGGAAGGAACACCAACTACTTTCTGAAATGAATTAGAATCTAGGATTTTGAATTGAGACAAACGAGTTTCCCTCTTTTTTGATGTTTCTTTTTCTTTCTTTAGTAAAAGATGATTTCACCAGTTTTAAGATTCTTCCCAATGGAAAATGGTATGTAATAAAAAATACATGTGAAGTAATAATAGCTAAATGTACCTGCCTGTTAGTACCCATCTGGCACCATTTTAAGTTATTACACCTATAAACAAATTTCAACCTCAGAACACATTGCTGCAGATTTTTAAGATTCCCATCTTACTGATGAGGACAATGACTGGTTTCACAGGCAGTAATGTTGCACCAGGTTACATGTAACTTTTCTGCAGCTCAATTTCAAACCTATTTAAGCCATATCTTTGGACTCTTAAATTTTTCTTCAATTAAACAGCATTATCTTAGTTCTTGCCATTAGTATTATTTGATGGGGTATTTTTTTGAGTCACTGTCTTATTTGCTCATAAGTTCTATTTTGTTTACAAAGCTGGGGTGGGGTGGAGAAAGGAACAATACTTTTTGGAAAACTGCAACTTCTTTGCCAACCTGGGCAACTTAGTAAGACTGTCTCAAATTTTAAAGAAAGAGCTAGGATCTGTCTTGGGGATGTCCCAGCCTATGCAAGATGCTAGATTCAAAGTCTACCACCAAACCCCAAATCCACCTTTTTGGATTTTTTTCAAGACAGGGTTTCTCTGTGTAGCCCTGGCTGTCCTGGAACTCACTCTGTAGACCAGGCTGGCCTCGAACTCATCAAGATCCCTTGAAGAACACATGTGTAAGTCATCGTCCCCATCCTTCAGGCCAGGTCTCCCAGGCAAGGAGGACTTCGGAGGTAGCCTGGGTGCTCAGACCTGGGGGCGGGGCCAAAGTCTGGAACTCTGGAACTTCCGGGAGGCGGTTGGGAGCACGTGCAGCCACTTCCGGGAGTTAGCACCCGGTCCAGGCAGCATTTGAGGCGTGCTAGACACTTCCAAGTCGTGGCGATGGCCTCTCGGTATGACAGGGCAATCACCGTGTTCTCCCCGGACGGGCACCTTTTCCAAGTGGAGTACGCCCAGGAAGCGGTGAAGAAAGGCTCCACTGCGGTAAGCTGCTCCCCAGGCCGCGCGGCTCCCACCCGGGGGTCCCCATCCCCAGTGTCCCACCCCGGCGGGACGGCCTCGTCCTTCCCTGGGGCAAATGCCGCTTCAGGTTGGCGGTGGAGGTCACACAGTGAAGCCGGTAGACAGTTCGGTCCTTTCCTCCTGCAGCGGCCTTGGTTTAAGGACAGCTGGGGACACTGTGAAAGTACAGCCCAGGTTTGAAGTCACTGATAAAGACACCGACAACATTCTACCTTGGGGCTCCTGGCCCCCTTCCTCAGGAACCCACTGACCCATGGTAAAGTTAATAGATCTTTCATGTTGGAAGCCGTCGTTTAATAATGATAAAAATTAAAGCCTGTCCAGGTCTGTCCCCCACGCCCCAGAACAAACCGAATACTATATGTTAACCAGAGGAACAGTCGGAAATGCTAATCCAAACGGCTCCATTCGATGGTCTCAAATTTTTCAGCCTCAGCATTTGGCATTCTTTCAATGGTCACCCCCCCCCCACCCCAGCCTCTCTTTTGTACTGCCCTGTGCGTGTGTACGTGTGTGTGTGCATGTGTACGTGTGTGTGTGTGTGTGTGTGTGTGTGTGTGTGTATGTGTGTGTGATTTCAAGAAATACTGGAAATTTCATGAGATTCTACCCTGTTTTAGACTTATGGATCCACATTACCCAGAATTTTTTACATACTCAGGGCAGCTATAATACTGCTGCCAAATCTTAACTGAGTTGAATAACCATTGTAATTTATGACAATTTTAAAGGGCTCGGTCACCCCAGCCTTCTGAGTCCTAGTCTACAAATGCAGGATATGGTTTTCTTAAAAAAAAAAAAAAAAAAAAGCTCTCAAATTTCCTGAGTGTTTTCACTGTGTGTTTGAAATTGAGACAGTAGCTATGAGAACACGCAGTCTACACTTCTATATCAACTTGATAATGGAAAGAAGTTAATTCACTTTGATTGTTAATCTATCAAATGTAAAGTGGCAAAAATAATTACAAAGAAGATAATTTTTTTAAAAAGTATTTTTCTATTTAAATGGGCCCACTAGTTAAGCTCTGTTAGAACTGTAAGTTTAAGGTAAGCCTGGTGTAGTCTAAACCAAAAGGGTACCATTTTGATAAAAACAAAAAGTTATATAGTCCCCAGCATGGTGTGTAGCATATGGTTAGAAAAGAATGCTCAAGTTTTAGAGCCTTAGATAAAGGGATAATGGGAGAAGATGGGGTGTAATAAGAAACCACACTGGCTCATTTAAAATGTTTTAAGAATGCTATAGAACTGATTGATAGTTCCTTTGTAATGAGCTGTAAAAGGGTAAGGACATAAAAATACCTGTAGTGGGCATTTTTAAAGATACAGTGGAAGGATGAGATTCTTACCTTAGGATTCTGAAATTACATTTGCATCTTTTTATGGAGCTATTCATTGTGTTTCCTTGCGGGTGCTATGACCTTTTACCCAGGATAAAGCTGCATTTGTTTATTAACATAGGCTGTTAAATATTATGTCTGTAAACAGCAGATACGATGAGTTACAAGGAAGCTGGGCTGATCAGTTTTGACCACTATGTAGACATGATATTACTTAGTAATATAAAAATTATATGGGCCGTAATTAGAGAGCACAGGCTCTGCTTCCTGCTTGATAACAGCCTAACAGCTTGAATTGGGGCCAGAGGCTCCTCTCTTTTTGGTTAGGTTTCCTTTCCTATAAAGGCAAATGTATTTGAATGGCATTTTGGAAAAGTACCACTGTCTTGAGAGAAGATGTGAATGATAGCGTTGTCATGAAAAAATTAAGATTTATTCTCATCCCTCCTCTTATCCTTTCCCTGACCCCATATTCTTACTGGGGCTGTATTTCCACTTTTCACGGCTCAGCGCTATAGTCTTAACTTTCAGGCTTCCTTGGTCATCCTCTACTTCTTTAATTAAGGCATCAATTCTTGGTTTCACTAATAAATACTTCAGCCATTGTACAGGGAAGAAGGGAAACACACACACACACACACACACACACACACATTTGGTTTTTGAAGACAAAGCTTTTCTGTGTAGCCCTGGCTGTCCTGAAACTTGCTCTGTAGACCAGGCTAGACTCAAACTCAAGAGATCTGCCTGCCTCGGCCTCCCAAGTGCTAGATTTAAAAGCATATACCACCACTGCCTGTATTTTGCTTTTCTTTAATGTTGATTTGTGTCTTTATTTCTTGGTATTGGAAATCAAACCCAGGGCCATGCACATGTTACATATATGCTGTACCATTGAGCAGTACTCTCCACCCGTACTTATCTTTTAAGAATCTTCATACTTAGGCTGAGAAATAGCCCAGTGGGTAAAGTGCTTGCTGTCTAAGCATAAGGACCAGAGTTCAGTCTTTAGAACCTGTGTCTAGATAAAGCACAACGTGGTGGCACGTGTTTGTAATCATAGTGGAAGCAGGAAGTTCCCTTGGGCTCATTGGCCAGTCAGCCCAGCCTAATCTGATGGGAAGCTACCCTGTGAGTGCTAGGAACCAAACTTGAATTCTCTGCAAGGGCAACAATAAGTGTTTTTAACTACTGAGCCATTTCTTTAGTCTTCAGTTTCTTTGTCCTTTTGAAATTATTATTTAAGATTTGTTTGTTTTATTTCTGTGTATGAGTATGTGTGTCTTCATAAGTTTATGTGCACCATGTGTGTGCTGGTGCTGTCAGAGGCCAGAAGAGGGAGTAAGATCTTCTGGAACAGTTGTGAGCTGCCTGATGTGGGTGCTGAACCAAACCTGAGTCCTCTTTGAGCGTACTAAGTGCTCCTGACTACTTAGTCATCTTCCCAGCCCCCAGTAGAGTTTTGTTATTGATATGGGTTTTTTAGTACTAGTAAAGTAAACATAAAAATAACTCCTGCTTCATAGAATCAATGTGTGTTGAAAGAAGTAATACATGTTAAGATGTAATTCACATAAACTAATAAGTTGTATCCATTATTATTTATGATTCTTTTCTTTTTTGATTAGTTTTGTCTGTGGTCCTTCCAGCATGTCAATTTTTAAGACTTAGAAATGCTAACCTGGACTGTAGGATTTCACTAAGGAAGTGATAGACTCAATCCCAGTTCTCAAAGAATTTACTGTCTTGCAAGAAATTAAGAAGATTAAGAAAATAGTCCTAGATGGGAATGTTGGCACATGTCTGTAAATCCAACCCTCAGGAAGCAAAGGCTGGAAGACTGCAGGTCCCAGGGCAGACCGGGCTGTGTAGGGAGACCCTGTACTAAAAAAGAAAAATCCTTACAAGGCCTAAAGGAGTGTGATAGTAGAGAAGGTATGAGATGTGACAGAAACTGCGATTGTAAGGGAAACCCTCCTGGGAAAGCACATTTGAGAAACCATCAGAAAGATGGAAGGCGGCCAAGCAGGGAGGTGGGCAGTGAAAGAGGAAGGAGTATTCTAGACAAAGGAGGTGCTGTATGGGAAGACCAGGCACACAGGACAGCTCTATTACAGAGTAGAGAGACACTCAGAATTGCTGAGGAAAATAGAAGGAAGGGATGAAGCTGGAAGCCAAGGCCAAACCACAGAATACTTTAAGCTATTATAGTGAGAATGTGCTTGATCCTGAAGGATCCTCAAAGGATTTTGATGTGGTTATTTTCACTTTTTAGGTTATTGCTATTTTCTTCTCAATACACAGTATATGTGTCCACTCTACTCTTGGTCATGGAACTCAGTCTACCATGAGAGATACTGGTAACTTTTCTCCTCTGGGGCAGCTGACAGGATATGAGTCCCAAGATGCTTGGGGCTGTGTTTGTTTCCATTGAGAGGATGTCTGTCTGCTTCAGAACAAAGGACAGGTATTATGCACAGGGTAAATGTTACAGGTCTTGGATCTTTTTGCCCTGGGTCTCCATGCTGTCCTGGTTTACTTAGTGAGAAACTGCTCCTACCTATACAAAGTAGGAAGTAAAAGAATAGTGACTTTTGGCCATGTGGTAGCACATACCTTTAATCTCAGCACTCGGGAGATGGTGGAGGCGGGGAGGGCAGAGGCATTGGGTCTCTGTGAGTTTGAGGCCAGCCTGCTGTACACAGTGAGTTCCAGGACAGCCAGGGCTACACAGAGAAACCCTGTCTCAAAAAACAACAACAAAAAAGAATGGTAACTGACTGAGATACACCCCCTCCCCCATTCCTTCCTTTTTCCCTCCCTCTCTTCTTCTTCTACCCCCTCTCCTTTTTGCACTCTTTCCAAAGATTTCTCAGGCAACACTGTGAGCATCAGATTGAATGAAATCATAACTAGAATCAGAGAGAACAGTGACATGTCTGTGATAATAGTATAAATAAAAGGTGTTACTAGTGTTTACTAGGGTTGGAACAAAAATGGTAGGAAAGCAGACTCCAGAGAAAGATGTCATGATTATGTCTTTGGTGTTGGCCAGGGAAGAGAAAGATCTAAGATGGAGCTCTGTTTCTGAGTTCAACTTCAGTTTCCTTTATGGATGTGGAACACGGATTTTGAGTGGGACTATAACCAATGTGGTGAGATTGAAGTGTTTCTGAAATTGCCTCTAATCCTCACCTTCTAGTGTTCATGCTCTGAATAATGGCCCCTTGGATGGATGATGCTAATGGCTTACTTCTAATGAATGGACTGGACAGAAGTACTTCTGTTTGAAAAGGAGCCTTAGTCTAAGACCTGGACTGGCCTGGAACTTGTGGCATCCTCCTGTTTCTGCCTCCTGATGTTGGTTCTGCAGGTAGAGACCAAAGAGAATACCCATAACTGAACCTTGAACTTCGTAGAACCTACCTTGCTCAGACTCCACTGGAAGAAGAGCAGGAATAGTAACCAGGTTTCTGGAGACAACATTTAGCTTTTAAAAGTTTGAAAAGCAAAAGTGTGGGGTTAAATGGAACCATCTTTTAAGATTTTATTTAATATGAGAAACTTTAATATATTGGTGAGAAAATATAGATAATGTTGAGGTTTATTTAAGTGCATTTTCAAATTTTTCTTTTATTGTATTTAAATGTACAATGTATAAAGGAAATCATACAGTATTCTATATGCTTATTTCCCATCCTCAACAATTATAAACATTTTATCAATTTTTCTTTTCTCCTCCAGTTCTGGGAATTGAACCCACTAGCACTGTATGGGTAGCACAATTTCTCTGCCTCCTAGCAAGCATTCGATGGTTTTACTATTTTTCTGCTAAGTGTATAAGATAGCTCAGTGTGGTCTTAATTGATGGAGTACATTCACATTAATTGCTGATAACATCAGAGCATACTTCCATTTGCTTTTATTTGACATCTGTATATCGTCTTTCATAAAATGTATCAGGTCTATGGCCTGTCTTCTAATGATGGATTTTTTTGTTTGTTTGTTTTGTTTTTCGAGACAGGGTTTCTCTGTGTAGCTTTGTGCCTTTCCTGGATCTTGCTCTGTAGTCCAGGCTGGCCTCGAACTCACAGAGATCTGCCTGGCTCTGCTTCCCAAGTGCTGGGATTAAAGGCATATGCCACCACTGCCCAGCGATGGATGTTTTTTAAATGTTAGATTTGAAACTTCTTTATATGTTCTAAGTACTAGTCCATTTCCAGATGTGGTTTGCAAACACTTTCTCCCACCCTACAGCTTGTATGCTCATCATCTTTTACATATGTTTTATAGCACAGATTATCTTATCCCGTGTTTATTGTGAGGATGAGTTTTCTGTCTTTTCTTGTGTCTACATAGGCAATTAAATTTTTTAAATTGTACTCTTATTTTTAAATTTATTAGTTTATGGTTAATTTTTTAAAATTGCTTTTTAAACATTTCTATAAATGTCTTTTACTTTCTTCTTAGATTAACCATGAGATTCCTCTGACTTTTTAAACGCCTGCTATTGATAGCAATTTCATTGTTTCCTTCCTAATTATTAGTATCTGCTTCTTGATTATTTTTCATTTTCAGCTAATTTAAATATTTGTATCTCTTTTTTTCTGTACTTTTAGTGTTTTGAGACAGTCTCCCAGGCTGCCTTCAAATTCATTCTGCAGCCACAGATGACCGTAACTTTGTTTCTCCCACCTCTCAAGTGTTGAGATTCTAGGAATGTTTCATCACATCCAGTGTTATTAATTTTTTGGTTTTGCTTTTTAGCTTAAAAAAAAAAACCTAACCCTAACTCTAACTCCTAACCCTAACTTTGAAAGTTACACAGGATTTAGCAACATGTAAAACCAATCATAGACAATGTCTGTATGGAACACAGACTTTAGGTTCCAAGCAGCACACCGGATTATAGGAAGGACTGCCCAAGCCCAGGGACCAATGTCGGCATCCTGATCGATGAAGAGGGTGCAGTATTAGTGACCCAGCCTCACAAAGGTCTCCTTAGGAGAAACAATAGCATTAGAAGTCAGCCTCCTGAAGGATGCCAAGTGGTTTGACCAGTAGCTTTCATGAGACCTCAAATTCACAAAGAACTTCCCAGAGGCAAGAACAGCCTTCACTAATTGACCCTGAAGGACCACATATGACCCCCACTGATGGGACAAGCATCTGTGACTTGACCATCCAGGAACGAAACCAGTATCTGGGATCCTAGAAATAAATGCTGAAAGAGTTGAGGTTTCAACTTCCAATCAGGCAGTATTGATTAGTTTTTGTTTTATATGTTTCAGTGTTTGGCCTGCATTTGTATCTATGCCCACAGAGGTCAGAATAAGGCACCCCAAGAGTCTTAATTTTAAGAGAGTACCAGACACTGAACCTGTGTTCTGAACAGAAGACTAGTAGAGAAAAACAGCATTCAGCCATACTACAACCTAGTCCCTCTTGAACATTGCAGGAAGAAGAGCAGGGATTAAAAAATAAATCTGGACTCAAGAGATGGCTCAGTGGTTAAGAGCTCTTCTTCCAGAGGACCCTGGTTTGAATCCTAGAACTCACAAAGTAGATCACAACCACTTATAACTCCAGTTCCAGGAGATTCGATCCTCTTTTTCTGGCCTCCATGGGCATCAGGGATACATGTTGTGCATAGACATACATCCAGGCAAAACCCAGACACAAAAACAAAAATATCTTTTAAGAAATCCAAATAGTGAACTAGCCTCTAACTCAAAACCATGAAACACCAAGGAATAATATTTCCTTCAAAAATTATTAATCTCAGTAAAGTCCTCAAATGAGAGTGAACAAGATGAAATCCCCAAAAAAGAACTCAAAAGAATGGTTATATTTGAGGAAAATAGAGAGAGCACAAACTCTTGAATGAGTTTAAGAAAGCACAAGCAACTGGAGAAAATAAGGAAGTCAAATAGGATATAAAGGTAGAATTCAATAAAGAGCAATAGTGAAAAGAATTACAAATTAAAATACTGCAAGTGAAGTAATCGAAAGTTTGTTACAATCCATGGAGTCCCAACCTAAAATGGATCAAGGTAGGACAACATATCTGGGCATAAAGGCAAGGTAGAGAACCGTGAATGTTCAGACAATGACAAAGCTAATAAGACATGTTTAGAACACTGTAGATCTATGTGTTAGGGTTTCTTGTGCTGTGAAGGGATGTCATGAACATGTCAGCTCTTAGAGAGGAAAACATTTAACTGGGGCTGGCTTACAAGGGTCAGAGTTTTAGCCCATCATCATCATGGTGGGAAGCATGGCAGCACTCAGGCAGACATGGTGCTGGAAAAGGAGCTGAGAGTCCTATATCTGGATCAGCAGGCAACAGGGAGAGAGGGAGATCCACTGGGCTTGGCTTGAGCTTTTGAAACATCACAGCCCACCCTTAGTGACACATTTCCTCCAACAAGGCCACATGTCCTAATCCTTTCAAATATTGGCACTCCCTGTGAGCCTATGGCGGCCATTTTCATTCAGACCACCACGCTATGAGACACTAAAAATGTCACATAACTCCCTACATCATGGTATAGCCAAATGTACAGAAGAAAACAGGATATTTGGAAGCTACAAGAGAGAAACAAGTCACACAATAAAGCAAACCTATCATAAAAACATCAGATTTTTCAACAGAAACTTTAAAAGTGAAGGAATTCTTAGAATAATATATTTCAAGTTCTGAAAGACAATAGTTACCAACACAGACTACCATACATGGTAAAACTGTTGGTCGTAACTGAAGGAGAAGGAAAAACATAGCATAATAAAAACAGGCCAAAGAAATTCATGACTTCTGATTGGTGGTGGCACATGCCTTTAATCCCAGCACTCAGAAGGCAGAGCCAGGAGGGTCTCTGTTAGTTCGAGGCCAGCCTGGTCTACACAGTGAGATCTAGGAGAGGCACCAAAATTACACAGAGAAACCCTGTCTCGTAAAACCAAAAAAAAAAAAAAAAAAAAAAAAAAAAAAAAAAAAAAAAAAAAAAAAAAAAAGAAAAAGAAATTTGTGACTACTATACTAGCTTTAAAGGGATTCTTGAAGGAATCCTTTCAACTAAAGAAAAAAAAAATACATCCATGAGGTAAAGGAAAGACTAAACCATACAAGAACACAACATAAGCAAATAAGGAATAAGAAAACACACAAAACTCTGGAATTGGTAGCACATTTTAGTGATAAGTCACTATTAGTGGTCTAAATTTCCCAGTCGAAAGACACAAACTAGAAGATTGAATTAAAAAACAGGATCTAGCCTGATGTTGTGGTGCACACTTAATCGTAGTAAGCACTCAGAAAAAAAGTCAGCAGAGTCTCTATGAGCGCAAGAAGACTACTCTGGTCTATATAGTTCCAGGCCAGACAGCAAGGCCTGTGTAGTAAGATCCTCTCAAAAAGAAAGTAACAATAACAACAAACAAAAACAGCAACACACACATATACAACAAAAAAAAATTAAAACTACAGAATCTAATTGTTGCCTCTCAGAAATGCACCTTGTCATCAAAAACCATATACAATCTCTCATTGAAAACAGTGGGAAAAAAGTATTCCAGAAATGGAACTCAGAAACAAACGTGTGTCTAATATCTCACAAAACAGATTTAAAACAAAAACATTTAACAATGGCTAAGGGAACCATTTATCACCCAGAGAATGTTATAAGTTTAAACATATATGAACCAAACACAGGTGCACTCAATTTCATAAAACAAATACTACCAATATAGTACTCAACACCAATGAAATAATAGTGGGTTACATTAGTATCCCATCCTCACCAATACATCATCCTGACGAAAACTGAAGAGAAGCATCAGTTAAATGATACCATAGATTACAAAGACTTCACAGCAATTCATAGATGGAATGCCATCTGAACACTGTAGACTACATATTCTCATTAGCCTGTGGAATTTCTCTAAAACAGATCATATAACAGGAGGCAAAGAAATCTTAAAAATACTGGGAAATTATGATCAATTTTGAATGCTATCTGACCACAATGGGAAAAAAGAGTAAATAATAATAGAAACTTCAGTATATACAGATTTGTAGAGATTGAACAACGTACTACTTAATGATGAATGTGTCGTAAAAGAAATCAAAAAGGAAATTAAATTCTTAAAGGAAATTAAATTCTTAGAAGCAAGTGAAAATGAAAACAACATGCCATGACGTAGGAGAAGCAGTGAGTGATTTTAAGAGTTTATAGCTACAAATGTCTATATTGAAAAGTCAGATCTAAAATAAATAGATCTGCGGCAGCCACAATCACACAGGAGCCGCTGGCTCCACCCAGGCCTGAATAGTGATGGACACAGATGGTGTCCCCCTCCTCCCCAGACTTTTGGGGTGTCATGCAATCAGGTACCATACCAAGTACTGCCCAAGGTCTCTAGGCTGGGCACAGCTCCACGCCATGCCTTGGGCCCCTGGGCAATACTCAACTAAGCACCTCCTGTGACCTAACCAAGAGCCCTGGTGCTGGGTGGTTGGGCACCATTGTGATGAGAGAGTTCAGGACGGGGAGATGGAAGAGAGAGGGAGAGGTGGAATGGTTTGTGGGCTGGGGAGAGGGGTGCATCCAGAGAGGTGAAGGGTGGTGAGGAGCAGGCTAACTTGAATGCCCAGCTGGTCACCCAAATCCAGTGAGATGCCTAGGCCTGAGCTATGACCAAGGTTTTGCTCTGGGGTCTTAGAGCAGCTGAGAGGGCCTGAGTTGGTGTCTGTGGCTCCTGTCATGGGGAGGGGGCCACTGTGCAGGGGTCCATAGTGGGGCCACATTGATGTCCAAGGGCCGCGCTGGGGCCATGCCAGTCTGGGTGGCCTGCATGGCCACTGTGGCCATGGTGATAACCTAGCCTGGGCTGCTGCCAAGGACTGTGTTGGGTCCATGGTTTTGCTGCAGCCAGTATTGATGTTCCTGGCCCATGTTGCCACCAGGGCCCATGTGGATGCCTTTGGTCTGGTGCCAGGTGGATTTGGGTGGCCAGTGCTGTCACCTGAAGCCATGGAGACTTCATGTCTGGATCCATGGCCCTGAAGAGGCCGGGGTCTGGCCAGCCACCTGGGACCATATTGATGCCTGGGGGCCATTCTGCTGCTGGCCTGTGCTGATCTGAGTGTCCTGTGTTGCCACTGGAGCCATGGTGGCGTCTGGACCCCAAGCTGTCACAAGGGCCCTGTCTGAGTCTATGGAACTGCTGCAGTTGGGGACTCTGGTGATGTCCATGGTTGGTGTTAGCACGGGGGTGGGGAGTGAAGGATTGGAACTATGTTGTGCTGAGCCAGCCCCGCCCTTCACTGGCCCTAGGATGGCTGGTCCTGCTGGTCTCTGGATATTGCAGCAGGCAACCTGGCCCTACCCCTCAGGGAAGAGCTCAATTCCCAACCCCATCCCCCCACTCCCTGCATTTGGGACAGATGACCTCACCCCTCACCATAGGCATGCACTTCACCTAGGAAACACACTAGGGCTGACCCTGTGGTCAGGGACACAGGTGAGCCATCCCTGAAGGTATGAGAGTAGGAGAGTTGACCTCACACACCTCATCAGCCATGTGGTGGCCTGGGTGAGGGAAAGAGAGCATCACCACCTGCAGCAGGTGAGAGAGCAGACCCTGGGGTCACAAGAGCAGGAGAGCTAACCCTTACCCTCACCAGCTGCAGTGCAGGAGAAAGCAGCCTCTGCTTCCAGTATGGGCAGCACACTAGAGACAAAGGTGAGCAGTCCCTGAGGGCGTGAGAGCAGGAGAGCTGCCCCCATTCATATGACCCCTTACAGCAATTGGGAGAGAGGGCCCTGCACCTTTCCTGGGCAAAACTGTAAAGCTGGTTCTGGCGGTATGAGTGAAGGGAACCTGGGTCTGAGGGCCCAAGAGCCCTGATTCTTGCTATAGGCTGCATTGGGTGAACTAGGAGGCAGTGCTGGAGAGTTCATCAGGGTAGTGACTATGAGGGAAAGCTAGTGAGCTGACCAACCCAGCCATCACCCAGGCCCAGAACCAGGGCTATGAGTTGGCTCATCCCAACACCACTGAATCTATGAACTGCTGGAGTATGTGAAGGGGATGAACCTACAGATCCAAAACAGTAGGATCCCCATGACACAGGACAACAGCATATCCAAGAGGAGCCCCAGTGAGAGCCCAATATTGGTGGCGTAGCAGAGACCAGAGACCTCAAGCCACACCAGTGACTCATAGCAGTGAACACTTACAAGTAAGCATGTATGGACTAAAGGGTAAAGTATATGGCTCAAGGGACCACACTACAGCTTCCACTATGAGAATCTTACTTGTTTTTGTTCTTGTTTGGATCGATTTTTTATTTTTCTTTTAAGTTTGGTTTTGTTTTGGGAGGAGGTTGCACAGGCAGAGGGCAGAGGTGAGGGGACAGGGAGATAAGAGGGATCAGAATACATGATGTGAAGTCTACAAAGAATCAATAAAAGTTACATAAAGATGTAAAATAAAGGGAAGATAGCATTCTTATAGTTGGTGGCTTGTGAAGTTAAGTTTTATAAATTATAAAATTCAAGTGACATGAAGCTGGAAAATGAAAGGATGCTTTTCTTATTTCAGTATACAATGAAACATTTTTTTCTCAGAAATTAGAGGAGAAATGTAATATTTTCCATATATCTTGCTACAGAAAAGCAATATTGACTTAGCAAATTAATAAACACCTTTATATAGTTTCTGTTTTTACATGAACTTAAAAAAATAAATAACTTAATGATGAATATTAGAGTCTTGGAAGAAACCCAAACTCTATAGAGAAAAAAAAATTAAGCTGGGCATGGTGGTACATGCCTTTAATCTTAGCACCAGGAAGGCAGAGGCAGGAGATCGTGAGTTCAAGGCCAGCTTGGTCTACAGAGTGAGTTTTAGGACAGCCAGGGATACACAGAGAAACCCTGTCTTGAAAAAGTAGGAAAAAAATTTTAGATCAGAGCAGAAATTTATGAAATATAAAACATGTAGATTCTTTCAGGTAGTTTGGCTAAAGATTTGTATATAACTGAAAGCTAGACATTGTGTACAAATCTTTAGCCAAACTAACTGAAAGAATGAGAGAGTCTGGGATGTAACTTGTAAAGTGCCTGCCTAGGTTGAGGAGTCCTTGAGTTTGGTTGCCAACATCACATAAACCAGGAATGGGAGTATACTCCCGTAGTACAGCCCGAGAGAGAGAGAGAGAGAGAGAGAGAGAGAGAGAGAGAGAGAGAGAGAGAGAGAGAGAGAGAGAGAGAGAATATCAGAAGTTACGATTATCCTCAGCTTCTACATAGTGATATCGAGACCTGTCATGGACATCACAAGACCTTTGAAGTGAAGAAACAGGATGTATTACTTTTCTGTTGCTCAATAAACTACTATGACCAAGGCGACATGTAGAATAAAGTGCTTACTTTGGCGTACAGTAGCAGAGATCTGAGTCCACCAAAGGAGGGAGGCAGAACAACACATGGCAGGCATGGTAGTAGGCAGCCTAGAGCACAGATCTTCAAACCACAGCATGAAGCAGGACAGATGAACAAGAAGTGAGCCCAGGTTATAAACTCTCAAAGCCCCTCCCAGGGACACACTTTCCCTACCAAGGCTGTGCCTTCTAATCCTCTCCAAACAGTGGAGACCTTGTGTTCAAATAGCCAAGCCTTTGAGGAGCATTCCTCATTTGACTCCAGAGGGGGTGAGGTAT
This sequence comes from Onychomys torridus, assembly GCF_903995425.1. Classification (NCBI taxonomy): domain Eukaryota; kingdom Metazoa; phylum Chordata; class Mammalia; order Rodentia; family Cricetidae; genus Onychomys; species Onychomys torridus. The sequence continues at coordinate 5,474,915 of NC_050455.1, forward strand.
GGAGAGTATGTTCAGTGTACATTAAATACTTGTATGCAAATATCCAAATTAATAAGACTGGAGATAAAAAGACATGCCAGTGAAATTCAGACTAAAGTCCTAGTTGCATATAACTTACCAAAGTTAAGCCATGGTGATATAGACAATATAATCAGATCTATAATATGGCAAGATTGAAACAGTGATAAAAATTCTCTTAACTGAAAAAAGTTCAGGCCTAGATGGATTCGCTGCTGAATTCTAGACCATTAAAAACAAACTAACATCACTGTTTCTCAAGCTATTTCATAAATTAGAAAAGAAAGGAATGCTTCCAAACTCTACTTACGAAGCCAGTATTACTCTGAGATGACAGAAAGGGAAATTAGAGACTCCTAGTGGCTTATTATTGTACCCATAGATTAGTGCATCTTGTTTATGCTGTCATAACCATTGTTGAGTTCATTTGTACAACTGCCCTGTTATGTCTGGAAAACATTGTTTACTTGAAGTCATCAACCACCTCTGGCTCTTAGAATCTTTCCTTCCCCTCTTCCACAACCAATTCCTGATCCTTGTGAGGAGGGTATGTGATAGAGAAGTCACATTTAGGACTGATCATTTCACGGTATCTAATTTTCTGCACCTTGGCTAGTAGTGGATATCTGTGTTAATCACCACGTACTAGCAAAAGAAGCTTTTCCTTCTGGGGTTGAGAGACACACTAATCTATGGGTATAGTAATAAGCCACTAGGAGTTGTCTTAATAATATGTTCATTTAACCAAATGATAGCAGTAGGTTCTCTCCTAGGACCTAGGACCTAACTATCCACAGGTTCTTGGCCCAGATAACAGTGCCACGTATGGGCTTCATCATGTGGAGCAGGCCGTAAATCCAATCAGAATGTGATTGCTTACTCCCATGCCATTTGTGCCGCTACTGCATCAGTGAGCATGTCTTAACAAGCTGGCCATTATTATAGCTCACACAGTTCACAGTGAATGTGCCCAACCAAATTCATCTAATTTCAGAGATTTAGCAGAGTCATTCTTGGTTAGTACTTGGATGGGAATCTATTTCCTATTACATTTATTGCTTTGTTCATACTGAACCATCCCAGAATCTTCTGAATAAGTCAATGTGACCATGATGAATGAACTTTTTGACGTGTTCTTGGATTGAGTTTGCAAGTCTTTTATGAAGAAATTTTGTATCTATTTTCATCAAAGAGATTGGTCTCTAATTTTCCTTTCTGTCATCTCTGGTAGGAGAGAACTCAGTCCCGAAAGTTGTCCTGTGATCTCCATGTATATACATGGCATGAGCATGCCCCCACACATAAACTAAATAAAAATATGTAATTAAAAAAAAAAAAAAAGCTGGGCAGTGGTGGTACACAGCTTTAATCCCAGCACTCAGGAGGTAGAAGCAGGAGGATCTCAGCAAGTTCAAGGCCAGCTTGTTCTACATAGCAAGTTCCAGGACAGCCAGAACTGTTACACAGAGAAACCTGTTTTGAAAAACAAAAACAAACAAAACAAACAAACAAACAAACAAACAAAAAACCTAATCAGAGAGCAGTGAATGTCTGTGCTCAGTTTATTTTCTTCTTTTTGTTCAGTCCAGGAACCCAGCCCATAAGAATAATGCCACCCACATTTATGTTGGGGTCTTCCTGTCTCATTTAACTTAATCTAGATAATCCTTCTCAGGCATGCCTATAGACATATCTCCCTTGTGATTTTAATGCCTGTCAAGATGACAGTATTAATGATTACAGATACTAATTCAGTTTGTTAGTGTTTCACCTCTAGGATATTATCAGCTCCCACAGGCCCTGTGTTCTAAATACATGGGATCTGCATTTCAATATAGGTATTGGAGCACAGCAAGCCCCTAATTCTTGGGTCTCTAAATTTGAGCTACATGGGAAAGCTTTTGTGGTATTTTATCTGCTGAACTTCGTTTTGTTGTTGAGGTTTGAACCCAGGGCCTTTACTTGTTGGGCAAGTACTGTATCATTGAACTACTCCCTCAGTCCCTTACGTTGATGTAATCGTATTTTAAACTAACAAGTAGGAAATATTTTTAAAAGAGTTCTTGCCTCTTGTGTCTGCACTGTCTGTGTAGTGTATGCACACAAGTGTGCAGGTGTGTGTGCTTGTACCTGTGTATGTGGAGGTCAGAGGAGAATGTCAGGTACCTTCATTCCACTGCTGTCCCCCTTGTCTTGAGAGAGGGTCTCTCACTGAACCAGACACCTGCCCTTCAGCTAGGCTGCTGGCAAGGCAGCTGTTGTTGGGATCCACCTTTCTCTGTTCACCAGGGGTTATGGACACTTGCAGACATGCCTGGCCTTTTACATGGATTCTGTCTTACTCAAAGGGTTGTCTCCCAGGCCTGCCCTTTTCTCCATTAATAGAAGCCTTCATCAGTATTGTCCTGCTAATACTGATTTGCTTAGATTATCGGCATCTTTTATCATTCTCCCTGAAGTTGTATATTTAGGTATTATTTTCATGTGTTTTGTGGGAGATTAAGACCCTTATATAGATTCACCACTGATTGTATTTTCTTTGTAATTTCTACCTATTTGTCTTGCTTTCCTTGAGGCTGGGGACTAGGCATCCAGTCAGCCAGTATCTGTGCATCTCATTTCCTGGATGGTTCCTTTTTCATTTTATCAAGTGTTTAAGAGAAATCCTTTAACTGTTTGTTGCATATTAGAATAATTGCTCAGTTTTAATTTTAAATGTAATTTTTAAAAATGGCTTTACAGGTTGGAATTCGAGGAACTAATATAGTTGTGCTTGGGGTGGAAAAAAAATCAGTGGCCAAGCTTCAGGATGAAAGAACTGTGAGGAAAATATGTGCCCTTGATGACCATGTCTGCATGGCTTTTGCAGGTACGCACAGACGTCCAGTGGAGTGGTCGGGATTATAATGTAGCAAACTGGGTAATACAGCTGCCCTACTGCTGGGTTTTCTGGGTTTACACAATATATGCATTCATTTCCTGTTTCTGTCCAAATACAGTGTCACGTGTATTTGAAAGGCCACAGCTCTATCAACTGGGGCTTATTATCTTAGTTAGGGTTTCTATTGCTGTGAAGAGACACCATGACCATGGCAACAGGGAAACATTTAATTGAGGGGGCTCACTTACAGTTGCAGAGGTTTAGTCCATTATTGTCATAGTGGGACATTGGCTGCATGCAGTCAGACATGGTGCTGGAGAAGGAGCTGAGAGTTCTACAACTTGATCCGCAGGAAGCAGAAGCAACTTGTGCCACACTTGGTGTAGCTTGAGCAAAGGAAACCTTAAAGCTCACCCCCACAGTGACACACTTCCTCCGACAAGGCCACTCCTACTCCAACAAGGCCACACTTCCTAAAAGTACACTTAGGCCATTTTCTTTCAAACCACCACATTTAAAATGCTCTTTGATAATAAAGCACAAATGTAAAGATGGATTTCTTCTTTCTTATAACCTATAGAACTTAAAATTCATAGAATTTATAAAATTTTAAAAGATTCTACTTATTTTTATTTGTATTACATGTATATATGTGTGGGTTTGTGCATGTAAGTGCAGGTACCTGCAGAGGCCAGAATAGGGTGTCAGATGCCCTGCAGCTGGAGTTGTGAGCGGTCTGACATGGGTGTAGGTAACTGAACTTGGTGTTGTACAAAAGGAGTATGACCTCTTAATTGGTGAGCCATCTCTTCAGCCCCAGTTTGGGAAAGAGAGAGGGAAGAAGAGAGGGGGATTCATTTGTGTATGCTGAGCTACAGATTAGCCTTGTACATGCTAAATCTCATCTTCTTAAACTGTGGATGTGTTACATTTGTTTATGTTGCATTTGTTTAAGCCGTGTTACTTTGCCTGTCTAAAACACTTGATGGTCTAATAAAGAACTGGGTGGCCAATAGCAAGGCAGGAGAAAGGATACGCAGGGCTGGCAGGCAGAGAGGATAAATAGAAAGAGAAATCTGGGAGGGAAGGATGGAGGAACCAGAGAAGGAGGAGGACATTAGGAGCCAGCCGCCCAGCTACACAACCAGCAATGGAGTAAGAAAGAAAAGTATACAAAAACTGAGAAAGGTACAAGCCCAGAAGCAAAAGCTAGATGGGATAATTTAAAGTTAAGTAAAGCTGGCTAGCAACAAGTCAAGCTAAGGCCAGACATTTATAATTAAGAATAAGACTGTGTGTGATTTACTTGGGAGCTGGGTGGCAGGCCCCACAAAAGACACATGACAACCAGAAATTACCTGAGAATGAAGCAGAGAGTGAGTGAGAGCTGCCTTTGGAAGTGCTTGCCTGGATTGCGTGGGGCAGCTCTGCAGACCTGGATGTGAAGACATGTGAACAATGCGTTTGCACTGTGCATGTCACCAGCCACATACCACCACCATTACACTGAAGCACCTGAGCATGTATATATTTCACCTATATGCAAGGCTTTTTACTCTTGTGGTAGCATAATAATGACTTCATATGGAAAAGAAAGACAGTATTGTCTACCACCATTCCTCAAAATATGTCAAATTAGTGTGCCTTTGAATTGTATGTGTTAGAATGTTTGGTTTTAAAAGTTGTTTGAAATGTTGATTTGAGTTTCATTAAAAAAAAAAAAGTCATTCAATGAATTTGGCTTAGTTCATGTGGTTTGCATAAGAATGGACCCCCTATAGGCTCATATTTTTGAATGCTTGGTCATCATGGAGTGGCACTACTTGAGGAGGATTATGAGGTTTGGGTTTGTTGGAGGGAATATGTCACTGACAGTGGGTTTTGCATTTCAAAAGTGTAGTTGGAAGTTTTCTCTGGTCCTGCCTGGCCCTGCAGTTGGACAAATATCTCCCTCCTGTGTCTTGTAGCTGCTTGATCCAAGTAAACACACAGAGGCTTATATTAATTATAACTGCTCGGCCATTAGCTCAGGCTTATTACTGACTAGCTCTTACACTTAAATTAACCTATAATTCTTATTTATGCTTAGCCATGTGGCTTGGTACCTTTTCTCAGTTCTGCCTTGTAATCTTGCTTCCTCTATGTCTGCCTGGCGAGTCCAGATTCTGCTCTTACTCTTCCTGTCTCTCTACTGGATTTCCTGCCTGGCTATAACCTGACTTGCCATAGGCCAAACAGCTTTATTTGTCAACTAATCAGAGCAACACATGTTCACAGCATACAGAAAGACATCCACAGCACAAAGCCCATGCCAGGCCCAGTCTCTCTCTGCCTTTCTCCCTAAGGGTCAGGGTGTAGCTGCCTGCATGATGCCACGCTCCCCATTATCACGATAATGGACTCACCCAGTTAAATGCTTCTTTTATAAGAGCTGCCTTGGTCACAGTTTGTCTTCCTAGCAATAGAACACTGTACTGTCTTAGTCATACTAAGCACGGAATTTCCAATTATTCCTGAAATTACTTTAAATATATATCTGTCATTTTGTTCTATGTATTTATATGAAATTGCATTCTCAGTGGTGATAGTTAGAAAATCAAGGTATCGATCAACTCTGAAAAGGGCTAACATTGCTCTATGGCCTACAGTATCAATTATTCAGCCAAGACTTGTTTGCATGAAAATAAACAAAACAGCTATCTCTCATTGGTATGCAGATTTGCTTTCTTTTAATAATAAAATTATATGTTTAACAAATAATTATTGTCAGCAAATGTTTGGTTTATCTACTTGTTTTATATATCTGCCATGGGTCATGTAAAAATTACTCTGGTAAAAAGGGGTCATCAGTGGGAAAAGTTTTAAGAAGCCCTATGCCAGTCAAGCACTCTACCATTGAGATACTCGTTGTGTATCTGTGTGTGTATGTATGTGTGTGTGTGTGGGGGGGGGTATATGCCTGTGTTTGTGCATGCACATGTGTTTTCATGCATGTAGAAGCTAAAGGTCAATGTTGGAAATCTCCCTTTATTGCTTTTCTATCATATCTTTTTTGCATGCCTTTGATCCCAGCACTTGATAAGCAGAGGCCAATGGGTCTCTGCAGGCTCAAGGCCAGCCTGGTGGTCCACATAGTGAGTTCTAGACCATTCAGGATCAGTTTGTGTCTGCTTCCTCCAGCACTAGGATTACAGAGATACCTACCTGTGCCCAGTTTTCATGCGGGTGCAGGGAGCTTAATTCAGATCCTTATGCTTGTGATGCAGGTGCTTTGCAGCTGAACCATTTCCTGTCTCATAATATTTTGTAAGTTTTATAAAGAGTCATGGCAGGTGGTGGTGGTGCACACCTTTAATCCCAGCACTCAGGAGGCTGAGGCAGGTGGATCTCTGTGAGTTTGAGGCCAGCCTGGTCTACAGAGCAAGTTCCACAACAGCCAGGGTGGTTACACAAAGGAACCCTGTCTCAAAACCAAACAAAGGAACAAACAGTTACAAGGAATTGCTAAGAAACAGAGACGTCCTTTGTATTTCCACAATTTCCCTCAGTGATACCATCCTTAAAACCATCAAGTCTGTATTTGCACAAGCCAGTGTGAAGCTGCTGAGATCTCAGCAGCTTCATACGCATGAATTTACATGTGCGTGCAATGTCTAGCAGTAGTGTGTTGTATGAATGCACCACCTGTAACTTGCAGCTTGGCCACTGCAAGGTGTTTGGGCCACTTCCAGTTTTTGTACATTACAGAGAAGTACAGACATTGTGTGCATGTGTTTGTGGGAGAAGTCTCGTTTCTCTAGAGCAGGACTTTCAGTAGTTTGGTTGTACTTACTCCACCTGCAGATTCATGCTGTTCCTACTGCGTTCCAGGCCCAACGCCTCCTTTCACAAGGAACTCATGCTAGTCCTTTCCCCTTTTCGAACCTGTCGGCCACTAATCTATCAGTTTCTGTAGTCTGTCATTTCGAATCTTACATGACCGAAATAGTATGTGCATCATTCTTCTGCAGTCTTCCAAGTTGTTGGATGTGTCAGGAGCGGCATTTGCTGTCACTGTCGGGTAGTGCTGCATGGTATGAATGACCCACTATGTTAACAGGTTGCCTACTTATCTTTGGGCCCTCCTCGTTTTTGCTTTTTATAGATAAATGTGAACGCTTGGGGCAGGTGTCTTTGGGAATGCAGGGTTTCATTTCTCTGGAATAGAAACAGTACAGTTGCTGGATTGTGTGGTAGTATAGTTTTAGTGTTGAGACACTGCCAAATTGTAGAAGTGCCTGTATTGTTTATTTTACATTCCCACCATCACTATGTGAGTGATTCAGTTTTCCTGTATACACAGAGGCATTTGATTTTGTTGCAATTTTTTGACCATTCTTTTAAATCTGCAGTGATTTCTGACTGTGGATTAAACTTGTATTTCTTCAGGGCTGATGATACTGAACATGTTTTCCATGAATATTTGTTTTCTACACCAAGTAGAACATGTTCCCGCACTCTGCATGGCTTGGCACCCTGACCTGACTAAAAGGACTAAGGGAATGAAGAAAGGCCGACACATGCACAGAACATGTGGGGTCTGTGTGCTGTGTGCTGCGAGGGAGCTCCACCAACCACTGCAGCCTGGAACCTCAGCACAGTTGTGATGTACAGCACAGGGGGAGGAGTCAGCTCCTCTCAGTAGGAGGTGTCTATAGCAAAACAGCTGTAAACATCTGGAGGACGCTGCATTTGCTAGTCTTCCCATACACTAGTCAATTGTTCCTAAACACTCCCACCTGCCCATACTGGCAACATTTATATTTGGACCAGAGGAAGGCTTTGCCATCACTCTGAGTCTGACTTTGGAGGAAGGCTTTGACAATTCCCATGGGTCTCAGGCATTGATCCTTGACATAGCCATGCAATACACATTCATTCAGGACTCCCATTTTCTCTCTATACATTCACTCAAGGCATCCTTAATTCCCAACAACAGGTCTCATCATTTTTTTGGCTCAGTTTCTAATGTTTTTTTTTAAAACAGAGATTTTATATTGACACTTAAAATACTCATTCAGCAAAGAACCTTTATCCTATTGTGCCTTGTAATTGTCACAAATCAATTCTTGACAAATCTAAAAGATTGAAATCATATTTAATATCTTTCCTGCTTAAAAAGGAATGAAATCAGAAATCAATAGCTGAAGGCAAACTTAAAATGCACAAATATGTATCAATTAAACAATGTAGTTCTAAACTGCTATGGAGAAAACAAACAAGTGAGTGAGTAAACAGCCATCATAAGTGAAATTAGTAAACATCTTGAGGGAAATAACAACGAGCATCAACAGCATCAAAACTCATGGGATATATTTAAAAACAGGGCTAAGAGAAAAGTAAAGTAAACAAAGAATCTTTTTATGAACAGCTCCTGTATACTGAAAACGTAGAACAGAGTAAACCCAAAGCCACTATCACACCTGAGATAAACAGAACAGAAAGATAATAGAAAATTAAAACAAAAAGTGATTTTTGAAAAGGTGAACAAAATTAAGAAACTAAGTATATCAATTAAGTAAAACTATTTCTCAGTTAAAATGAGGAATGAAAATGGGCCATTGCTTCCACTTGCACAGAATACAAAGGATTTAAGAGAATATATGTACCATTAAGTGCCAACAAAATTCCTTGAAGCACACGAATTACCTAGTTACTAAGAAGACAGCTCTACAGCTGTCTGAAGATGATGACTCTGTTTCCACATTACCAGGAAATTCAGGCCGAAGGGAGAACTACTTGATTACATCAACTTACACAGAAAAAATGCATTTGGTATCACTCAGTACTCTTTCTTGGTTAAAAAGAAACACAGCTGCCGGGTGGTGGTGGTGCATGCCTGTAATCCCGGCACTCAGGAGGCAGAGGCAGGTAGATCTCTGTGAGTTGGAGGCAGAGGCAGGTAGATCTCTGTTAGTTTGAGGCCAGCCTGAGCTACAAAGTGAGTTCCAGGAAAGGCGCAAAGCTACATAGAGAAACCCTGTCTCGAAAAACTAAAAAAAATGCAACACAGCAAATTAGAAATATACCTCAGCACAGTTAAGCTATATGTGATATCTTAGGGTTTGTGTGGCTGTGAAGAGACACCATGACCATGGCAACTCTTATAAAGGAAAACTTTTAACTGTGGTGGCAGCTTATAGTTCAGGGGTTTAGTGCATTATCATCATGGCAGGGAGCATGGAGGCTGGGAGTATGGTGGTGTGCAGGCAGACATGGTGCTGACGATTTCTGCATCTTAATCCAAAGACAACAGGAAGTGAACTGATACACTGGGAGGTAACTTGAGCATATATGAAACCTCAAAGCCTGCCTCCACAGTGAGACTTCCTCCAAGGCCACACCCACTCCAACAAAGTCATAACTCCTAATAGTGCCACTCTATTTTCTTTCAAACCACCACATGTGAAATACTCAGTTGATGTATTCATTGGGGAACAACTGAAACTTCACCTCTAGAATCAGGAACAGGCAAGGGTACCTGCTTTTTCATTGCCATTCAATATAGTAGTGCATGTTCTATCTGAGTAATTAGTCAAGAGTAAGAAATAAAACAACCCAACTGTTCAGAAAGAAATGAAAATCATTTGATTTTCCTTTGATCACAGGAATCATAATCTCATATGTAGAAAACCCTATAGGATTTACAAAAAATTGCTAGACATAGTGAGTTGAAATGGTATCTGGAATGAGATGGCAGATTAGCAAACAGGTCTCTCAGCCAGGTATGGAGGTACATGCCTTTAATCCCAAACTGGATGTGGAGGCGCATGCCTTTAATCCCAAACTAGATATGGAGGCGCACGCCTTTAATCCCAGCACTCGGGAGGCAGAGACAGGCAGATCTCTGAGTAAGAGGCCAGCCTGGGCTACAGAGCCAATTCCTAAGCAAAAGAAACTCTCGGTGTGGCCGTGGGTGAGAACAGTAGGAGTTGCAAACATCACTCAGAAAAGAGAAAGGAAGATCCCCGGGAGTCATAAAGAGATGCCAGAGTGCAAAGAGCAACAGGAGCTTGGGGAAGCAGGAAACAGCTCGCCTTCCAGCCCAGCTGCTGGAGCTCAGGGAACTGAAACCTCAATCACCAGGCAAGCCACAGGATCCTGGTGAAATGGAACAAGCACACTGTTTTCAAAAGTGTTAAATCTAGCAGGGGACTTGGGGTGACCTTGACACGTGTAGCCTGCCAGCACCAAGTCAAAGTTGACTTTGCTGTGTCTGTGCAGCAAGCATTCACCTATGAAGCCGCCTCCCCAGCCCACTCTAAGTATTTTAAAGTTAACCTTTCTCTAGCTGCGGACCATATTCACACTGCAAGGAGGGCATATTCTCATGCAGCTTATCTGAACTATTCTAGTTTCACAAAATGCTAATCCAGGGTTGGGGATTTAGCTCAGTGGTAGAGTGCTTGCCTAGCAAGTGCAAGGCCCTGGGTTCTATCCTCAGCTTCAGGAAAAAACAAAACAAAAAACAAACACACTAACACAGGACTAGATTAGGCCATTGCTAGCTAGTCCTTTCTCTTAGATAACTAGTGTACAGAGAATTACTCTCTCTTCCTTTAATCAGTTCACACCAGACCTGTGTCAGGGTGATTTAAACCAGGGCATATCAGACAGCTCCATTTTCTGCCTGCCCTCCTGTTTCAAGGGGTGAGGATCCAAGTGTATGTAGCAACAGGGTTTGGCATGATGGAAGGTAAATGCTTGTGATGGAAAAGGAACAATGGCTATGTGAGAAGTGCCTGTTTCCAACATGTTTGTGTGAATTTGGGGTACAGTCTAGTTAGTACTAAAGGAGTAATGAAAAGGGTCTGGAGAGGCGGCTTAGCAATTAAGAGCATGCAGTACTTTTGTAGAGACTTGAGTTTGTTCCCAGCAGCCATCCCAGACTGCTCACAGCTGCTTTTAGGTCCATCTCCAGAGGGTCCACTGCGCTTGTCTTCCTCCTCTGGTCCCCACATTCACACTGACACACGAGTGCGCGCGTGCACACACACACACACACACAGACAGACAGACACACACACTTCAAAATAAAATACATCTTTTTTAAAAAGTGGGGAAAGAAGCAAAATGGCTGTAGAACAGTCAAATATCAGTGTCATCCTTAATTTGTACGATCAATTTGTCAGTTATATGCTGCAATCAATCTCCGACTAGGACGCATCCTGCCTCCTTATAGACAGGCTGAGAATTGTTTGGATGAAGTTTTTGGCTATTTCAGAAGCTCAGTCTCAATATCCTTGATTTTCAAAGTTTTCATTTTGACAAAAGTTGAGAAGTGTTATGTCCCAGTTTTATCAAGTGTAATTTGAACCCAAAGCAGATGTACTTCAGGACAGAGTACTGCCCTTGCTCTTAAAAGGAAAAAAAATGCAACTTAATACTAGTGTTGGAACTAAGCCATTTATTATTTCTTTTACAGATGAAGCAGGAACGTGTGAAACTAAGTCTTTAAAGGAAATAAATCACAGTGAAGGCACATGGCACTTTCTAGTTCTTTTTGAAGGTGGTGTTGAAGAGAAGGGTGCCATAAAAAAGAACTGGTAACTAAAAGCTTCTGACGAGGAAACAGACTTTGAGAAATGCCTGCTTTACAGGTCTGACAGCTGATGCGAGGGTAGTAATACACAGAGCACGGGTGGAGTGCCAGAGCCATAAGCTTACGGTGGAGGATCCGGTCACCGTGGAGTACATAACTCGCTTCATAGCAACGTTAAAGCAGGTGAGCAGATACTCTAACACAATTTCTGTTCCCACTGTCATTGGCTCTGTCATAGAAATACTGCAGTAGCTCCAAGCATTTAGTCTCCTGTGTTAAATTCCATATTCAGTCTCAGAATGACTTCATTCGCTTATTTGGGTGAAGTAGTTTGCGTTAATCACCAGAAATCAAAATCAGTTTCAATTCTTGGAGTTATAAATTTTTTAAGAGAGTGTCAAATTTTCAGAGGAAATTTTTATACTTGTAGAAACACAACAAAAAATATCATTCCTTAAAGTTTTCCATGGAAATATATGTTATTTCACCTGTAAATCAAAATACCCCTGATCAGGTTTAGATATGGTCTCTTCTGATCCACACAGAGCTGTATCATTGAAAGCCAAGCGTAAGTGTGCATACATGGCTGAGCTGTCACTGGCTGTTTGCATGCTGTCTGTGTATGTGGTGGCATGGCCTCCTTCCTGGGTGTTCTCTTGCATCTATAATGTTAGAACTGTGACCATCTCTGATGGGCATTTGAAAATGGGCATCACTCCATTCCTTTCTTATTTGTCTCCCTGCTACCCTAACATTATTCTGTTTTGATTATGGCTTGTTTTTCTTTTTAAAATTGTACTGCTGAGTTTTAGTAGGGGTTTCCTAGATCGGACATTATAGTTGAGTATAAGGCTCTTACTATATGTGCCAAACTGCTTTCTAGAAAGATTGAGCCAGTTTTCATGTGCAACCAGCTGTCCCAAAGGATTCATCAATGGAGTTTTTCATTTTTCTTTCTTTTGCAAGTGAGTGCTATGTAATGTAACAGCTGCTTTGTCTTTTACAGTTAGTGAAATTGAATTTTCCACATCTAGGTCCACTCTTCATTTCTACTTGTGCAAATTGTCCTTCAACAAAAACATTGTTTTTTCCACATAACTTTGAACAGAATGCTCACTGTACAGATTTGTGTCACTTTATCTTCTCTTTAAAACATGTTTTGATTTCACTTACTTATTCTGGGGGCTGTGTCACAGTGCACATATGGAGGGCGACCTGCAGGTGGGTCCTGGTGACAAAACTCAGGTCAGGCTTGGCAGCAAGGACCTTTACCCATGGAGCCATCTCACCAGGCCTATATTCCCCTTTCAACCCGGTTTCTGAATTGAAAGATACTCGTGGAGATTTACTGAGTAAATTCCTCCCTGTCTGTCCTGTCCCCATCCCCACCCCATCCCCATTGCTCCTCTATGTAGTTGCCCTTCCACTTTCCTGTCATGCACATACAAGACTCTGTGTGTTATAAGACATGAGCCAAACAAGAGAAAATGTGTCACCTTGTCTTTGAGACCAGCATAACTCAGTTAACATGACTGTTTCCAGCTCCATTCATTATCCTACAAAAGACATGATTCGGTTCTTCTTTGTAGTTAGGACATCTTGTGTGCACGCATACTGTATTTTCTGTTAAGAAAGAGTTCTCAAGAGTATTCTGAAAGAGCTGTAACTTTATAGAGTTGAACCCAGGATCTTCTCTATCTTATGGCCCTTAAGAAACTATTCCTTTGCATCTCCTCACATGAGCATGTGTGTTAGCTGCACCTGCTCTCTGGCCTTCACCTCTGGCTGCTCTGGCAGAGCAGGTACCCTGGATCTGCATGGAGATTTTTTTTCATAGACTCTTTGTAAATCCAAATACTAAAGTTTTGAGACGAATAATACATATCAAATAATTCTGTTTTTAAAAGCTTTGTTACTTTATTTTAGAAGATATTCCAGAATTTTTGTATTGCTACTTTTGTATTTTGTTTCAATTTCCCCAGTTGTTAAAAAGGAATCTACCAAAAAAGGAAGACCCAGAGCAGCATACACGAAGAGTTCTTAAGTGTGGTTCTTAAGGTCTCTTCTGGAGAAATCCAGACTTTGAATTGACTGTGGAAACATAGTTGTAAGTCTGTGACAGTGAGATTGCCACTGGGTCAGAGATAGCACATGTTCACCTCACACGTTTACCTTTGTTTATATGACCTTTTCACTAAAATGAAAAGGTTGAACAAGTATGTTAAAAGGTCTTTCTTCTAAGATAATATATAAATGCATCTACTTTATACCTCAGTGCAAACCAGAAACTTTAGACAGTACAGAGGAATTAAATATAGCACCTATTTTTTAAAAAAGATATTTATGTTCATAGCTCAGTTGTTTGCATTCAAAATCAAACTTTCCTTGCAAAACATGAAATATTAAACTTGAAAAATGAGAAAACAGATCATATATGTAGATAAGACTAAAAGAAAGCCACTAAAAAGCTGTTTCAACCACAGAATTACACACAGCGACATCCAGCCGCAGAGTTAAGTAAAGTTACCGATGTATTCAGTCCTTAGCTTTCTGTCAGGGCTGCTTCTTCATAGTCTAGGACAAGTCTAGTGAGAATGGCACAAATTCAGGAAGTTCCCTGCTATGAAAGTAATAAAAAGTACAATTGGTTTCAGTGTTACATTGTCTGTAGGGGAAATGTGTGTGAAACAAAAGATCCCTTTTCTTTGGGACTGATGGAAATAACACAGTGCACAGTGAACAGAACATATTTGATAGAAATATTATCAAATAGGAGTAGTCCCTGACAGTAACTGCAGTGTTCCTCAAGGCAAACAAGGCTGTACTTCCAAAGCACAGCTCATTAACTCAGCTTCCCTGACAGCAAAACAAATGCCCAGTCCTCTGCTGGGGCACAGAAATTGTACTGTCTTAGTTATGCAGTGAAGAGACACCATGAGTATGGCAACTCTTATTAAAGAAAGCATTTAATTGGGGCTAGCTTACAGTTTCAGAGACTTAGTCCATTGTCATTATGGTGGAGAGCCTCACAGTACACAGGCAGACATGGTGCTGGAGAAGTAGCTGAGAGTTTGACACCCTGATTCGCAGGAAGCAAGGAGAGAGAGAACTGGGGCTGGCATGGACTTCTGAAACCTCAAAGCCTCTCCTCCAGTGTCACACTTTCTCCAACAAGGCCACACCTCCTAATGGTTCTCAAATGGTGCCGTTCTCTGATGACTAAGCATTCAAACCATTCATATACAGAGCAGACAGAACACTTTTAAGACCATACTGGGTGTGTGGGGTGAAGAATGAAAGGAATTTACCGTGAAGGTAGCAGAGGGAAGGAAAGTACCCAGGCAAAGGAGGAGGTTAGGGAAGGGGAGCATTGTGGGGAAAGGGATGACGTAGAATAGAGTTGATGACAGATAGTATGAGTATGACCAAATGAAGCACATTGGTTTGTATGTTAACCTAAAATTTTAATTTAAAAATGGGAAACAATGAAAGCTCAGTAAGGATCTTCTAAGAAAAATAAGATACATAAACAAATTTGTGATTATACTTTACAGATTGTATACATTCATTGCTTTAAAATGTCACCATGAATTAACAGTAGTCAAGAAACACTAAAAAATGTATACAATAAAATCAGAAAAGTAGGGACTGGAGAGATGACTCAGTGGTTAAGAGCACTTACTGCTCTTCTAGAGGACTGGAGTTTGGTTCCTAGCAGCTCATAACTACCTGTAACTGCAGCCCCACGGAGTGCTGTGCACCCCGGCCTCTGAGGGTCCCTCACATGTATATTCCCACATGAACACACACAAAAACAGGATTAAAAATACTGAAAATATTTTTTAAAAAAGAATCAGAAGAGTAGATAATTTTGATGCTTTATTTACTAGAATTTTATCTGATAAGTGTCAAGTGTTTTGTGGTGATCTGAATAAGAATGGCCTCCATGGGCTCATAGATACAAATGCATAGTCACCCGGGAGTGACACTATTTGAAAGGATTATAACAATTAGGAGATGTAGCCTTGTTGGAGTAGGTGTATCACAGAGGTTGGGCTTTGAGGTTTCAGAAGCCCATGCCAGGCCCAGTCTCTCTCTCTCCCCACCCCCAACCCTCAGCTTGTGGATCAGGATGTAGCTCTCAGCTCCTTCTCCAGCACCACTCCTGTCTGCTGCCATGCTGCCTGCCATGATGATAATGGACTAAGCCTCGGAAACTGTAAGCCAGGCCCCAGTTAAATGCTTTCCTTTATAAAAGTTGTCTTGGGTGTGATGTCTCTTCACAGTAATAGAAGAGTAACTAAGGCAGTGTTATGGTAAAACATAAATTTTACTTTTTAGAAATATACACAAAGCAATGGACGAAGACCCTTTGGTATTTCAGCCTTAATTGTAGGCTTTGATGATGATGGCATTCCAAGATTGTATCAGACAGATCCCTCTGGTACTTACCATGCTTGGAAGGTGAGTAATGAATTTGTTCATTTTTCATAGAAGTTGCTGGATAAATGCATTAATTTATTGTAAAACTGAATAAATGTAAATGTGTTATTGCTTTCAGGGACATGACAGAATTATCTTGCATTAAAATATTGACTATGACACAGACTATCGATTGTAGCTTCTCAGAAATGATGGTTTTGGATAGTAAAAGACCTTGGTTTAAACCAGTGATGGTGGTGCATGCCTGTAATGCCAGCTTTTAGGAAGCTGGGGACAGATAATTGGTAGGAGTTCAAGGGTAGCCAGTGCTGCATAGTGAGTTTCAGGTCAGCCTGAGTGAGGTTTTTGTCTCAGAAACACAAAACAAAACAAAACAAACAAAACAACAACAAAATCCCTAAAGAGATGAATTAAAACCATATACAAGTTTGAGTTCTATTAACATTGTCGCACATGAGTATCATTGGTCTCCATTCGTATTTATCCCCCCTTACCCTTCCCGTTTCTTCCCACCCCAGTTAGCACTTTCATGTTTAGGTGGCAGGAGAGTGTAATATTTGTCTTCCTGAGTCTGGTTTCCATAGTGAAATGTTTCATTTGTCCACTATCGTTTTAATATATATGTATTTTATTTATTTATTTTTATGTGTATGGATGTTTTGTCTGTATGTATGTCTGTGTGCTCTATGCATGTCCAGTGCTCTCCGAGGCCAGAAGAGGGAATCAGATCCTCTGCAACTGTGGTGAGCCACCATGTGGGCTTGCTCTTAACTTCAGAGTCATCTCTCCAAGGCCATGTCCTCCATCCTAGGAGAATCGGATAGCCATAACCTCTGATACATATTATGTGTTGGTATATAGTAGTAATCTTCATACAGTACGTAGGATTGTTTTTCTGTTCAAGTTATTCTTGTTTCAGGACCCAACTGCCACCTTCCTCAATGGTGTACTCAGATCGAACACAAAGGCCCAGAGATAGAAGTAGGAGTTTCCAGCAGTGAGTTTCCATAAACTGCCATGTATAAGAATAAGACTATGGGTTGGGGATTTAGCTCAGTGGTAGAGCAAGGCCCTGGGTTCGATCCTCAGCTTAAAAAAAAAAAAAGAATAAGACTACAACTACACAATGTAATATGAGTGATTTGAACTCAAGTATTAAAAGTTAAGTATTCAGGCTTTAAATAATTTCACATTGAGTTTATATTATAAGGACTTAGAGCCAAAGAAATGAATATGGAAAACACTACAATAATCTTTATTATCTCACTAAGTAAATAATTTGATGGAGTGCAAAGTATTTGCCTAGTATGCATGGAGTCCTGGGTTTGATTCCCAGAACCAGCTATCTCAGCCCTTAGAAAATTGGTGCAGGAAGTCTAGAAGTTCAAGCTCATCCTCAGCTATGTAGTAAGAGAAACAGGTTAAGTTATAAGAGCTAGCAAGAAATGAGCCTAAGCTAAGGCCTAGCATTCATAACGAATAACAAGTCTCTGTGTCATGATTTGGGAGCTGGTTGGTGACACAAAAGAAAAAGCCTGCTAAACTGTTTTCTAACTCAGAGACAAGTAAAGCAGCAGAGTATAATCTCACAACCAAAACAGGAGTGCTTCTATCAGCTGCACACCTTTCATCTGCCCAGGCAAGCTAGTCGTCAGAAGCTGTGGGTTTACCTATGAAAAATTCTGGGTTTTCATCCTGCCAGTCAGAAATCTTTTGACCTATACTTTCTTTTTAAAATTTTTATTACATTTGTTTATTTATTTGTGTATACTTGGGGTAAATATGTGGAAGTTACAGGACAACCTGCAGGAGTCAGTTCTCATCTTCCATTTTCTGGGTCCTGAGGATCAAACTCAGGTTTTTCAGGCTTGGCCTCAAGGGCCTGTCCCTGAAGAACCCTCTCACCGGTCCTTACTTGGTTTCTGTGTCTTCCAATCATTGTCCTAAACAAACCAGCGGTTATAGGGTCGGTCCTGAAATATTTCTGTCTGCAGTTATCTTTATATCATTACTGTCTGTTCTGATATAACAGTAGTTTTAAGTTTGCAAAGGTGTTTTTTGTTTTAGTTTGTCTAATGTCTGAGGACACCCAGAAAAGATGTTTTCTCTCCCGTTTAGTTAGGAAAATGACAGAATTTTCAAATTGTTTGAAACTTTACCAATGATGTGGATTTGAAGTATACTCTTTTCTGGTGTCTACTAGTAGAGTCCAATGGGAGTCTCAGCTCTAGTTCAGTGAACTTATGTTCTCTAAAGAAACATTCTTCACATACACCTTGGGAACTTTAAGGCTGTGCTCAGTATCAAACAAGACTTGATTTGGATTTATTTGCAGACTGTGGTCCAGGTAATCCAACAATGGCTGTCTGCCAACAGAAAGTCCAAGAATCCAGTAGTTGTTCATTCTACAAGAATGGATGTCTCCACTGATCTTCAGTATATGCCCGGGTCCTGAGGAAGTAGTCTCTAGTACCACTGAAAGAATAGATTTGCCAGGGAGAGCGAGGGCAAGCAGGCAAAGAGTAAGAGCTCCCTTCTTCCATGGCCTTTATGTAGATGGCCACAAAGAGATGTGGCCCAGACGCCAACAAGTGGGTCTTCTCACTTGAGATGATTTAATTCAGAAGAAATCCCTGACAGGTGTCCCCAGCCGCTTGGGTTTAGTTAATTCTAGATGTGGTCAAGTTGAGTGGAGTAGCCATCACAGTGGTCGAGGTGACATGGGCCTCCTCACTGAAGCAGTGTCTTCTCCGGAGCACCCATGCAGGGGTCTAACCTGAGTCCAAACAGCAAGGAACAGATATGTCCAGATTGGGAAATAGTCTGCTCGTGCTATTGAAAGACAGAACAAACACAGGGAGGCATTTCTGATGTAAAGGAATCAAAGAAGATGAATGTGAACCATAACTGTTGACAGTACTCTGGATGGGGAAAATAGACTCAAAGGACATTGTGGAGAAATATATTAGGTAATACTGTGACATTCCCTGGATATGTTAAGTATAATGTAGTCAAATAGGACCATATAGGCCTGGTAAGACAGCTCAGGAGGTAAAAATGTTTGCTGCCAAGTCACATGATATGATCTAAGTTAAATTTATAGGACCCACCTGTTGGAAAAAAAAGCCAACTCCTTCAAATTGTCCTCTGACCTCCACCCCCAACACAGATGCATACCCACACAATAAGTAAATGAATGTAAATTTTTTAAAAGAATATTCTTATGTTAATGTGGTAGATGCTGAGTTACATAGAGATAAAATGTGGTAACTGTAACATAAATTGTGTGTGTGTGTGTGTGTGTGTGTGTGTGTGTGTATAGATGGAGAAAAGCACAACACATATCTCAGTGTTAATAGTTCATGCATGGAGAGAAAGAATATACTGTTAATTGTTCATTATATGTTCCTGTTCATAAGCTTTGAAATCCCACCCCAAAAAGAATAGGTTATGAGGAAGAAAGTGGCGATAGTTTTGTTTTTGTTTTCGGTGACTGTGAAGAGGAGCACAGAAATGGAACAGTGGCTAGTTGAGAATACAGATGCCAGGGAACCCTTCACTCAGCCCGTTTGGCAATGCTATGGGTTTCTTCAACAACAGGACCAAGGTCTATTCACCAAGACCTGTTCTGGACACTGGGGGTAGAAGTCCCTAAAACAAAGCTGTTACATTCTAAGTGTTAGAGAAGGACAAGCCCGTGTAGTGGTGTGTTAGGTGAGTTACAGACAACTCTATCAAGGGGACTTGCTATGATAGAACTTTAAAGCAGATGTGTATCAAATCATTTCTATACACCAGTTGCTTGTAAGTCTAAAGTATTTAACCAAATCAGATATAAAGTATAAAGTGCAGTTCTCAAAATATGACCTGCAACCCCCATTCCAGGAGGTAATAATGATTTTCATAGACCTCCTCAACTTAATGTTTGTGTAAATGTGCACAGCATTCTCCACTTCATCCCTGGACAAAGAGATCTGGTAGCCAGACAGTCACCATGTCTGATCTCAGGACTGTTCCTGTGAGACTGTCAGCCCTCTTGGGAATCCTGAGTTGAGGTCAACCTCTTGAGATCTATTGTGCCTAGTCCAGAACTGCAGGACAATGGTAAGACTCATTATGAGGAAAGGGCATCTCAAAAGCTTGAGATGTGGTATTGTATCTCAAGTAATAGAGTAGAAAACTATTGCAGCTTCCATGGTGAGCAAGGAAACCCGAGTGTCATGGAACAAAAGACTGACAACCTGGAAAAGAAGACCAGGATGGGAAGAATGGAAATGATCTGAATTGGGTGTGAGTCATTCTAGGTGTGTCCCTTGCTGTCTGAAAGTCTGTTGTCGCTCTGCTTGTCCATCACCAGTTTGGCTAGCCACTCCAAGGAGAGTTTGCCAGTTCCAAATCACCCTGCCAGTTATCACACTCAGTGTCCAGTGGGAGTTTGTATCTGGTGACAGCAGGCCATGCAGGGGTCTGTGGCCTCCACTAGCACAGCCTCCACATAGAAGCCATGTACAGTGTAGCAGAGGAATCCTACAACCTGGAGATTGACATCAAGCAGTGACACAGGCTCAAAAGCAAGCTTGTGCCTATTGGTAGGGAATCAAGAAGCCCTAGAATTAAGAGTTCAGTCATGGTGTCTGGAAACAGTTGCATGGATGGAACTGCTTTTGGGTCTGGAAAATGTGGCCTGAACTTTATGATTTCATGACACCAGCAGCTATGTTACGTGTAAGGAGTACAAGTCCTTATTAGGGCTACCCTGCATTGTCTATCAAAGACCCTTTAGATGAGGATGACGACGAAGCTTGGCAAACTTATAACTAATTCTGTAGTTCAGGGGTAGGAGATAATCTTAGAGCAACCAATCCAAAGCGAAATTGTTAAATGACTGTGCAAATACCTCCTGCTTCAAGAACAGATGGGTTCCATAACTGAGTCTCTTCAGGCCTTCAAGCTGACTTAGTCTAATACCTGGATATTGTGGTGTCATATCAATCCAGAAATATTATCGATACCTTCACTGCCAGATGTGAATTAAAAGGGGGCCAGGGGACTGTTCTGGGCAGTAAAGACAGAGGCATCTTGCAAATGTGAGCAAGTGAACAGATAGAACCAGCTCCATAGACTTAAAGAACAATATGTAGCAAGGCTAAGACTGCAGATGGCAGTTCACTGCCCCTCTAGCTGAATAAGGTGTAGGCAGGAGAACCACTGGGCCCTTCAGTCACTAGCTGACTAATTAGACTCTGCCCCTGGTGTCACCAATTGCAGGTTGAGGCCTTATCAATTTTTGGAGAAGTCCCTGAGAGTTAGTTCCCCATTCCTATGCCTTTGATGCTCCCAGTGCCTCCTCAGAATGTCTGTGAAAGGGCAAGACTGAACATCTGGAGCCCAATAGAAAAATACTAGGTCAGTGCTCATGGGATTGGCCCAGATCACTGTGTACTCTCACATTCCTCCTCTGTTGTGCCTCTATGACCCATGGGGAAAACACATAACAACACTAAGGTAACAGTTCCCTTTTGATATATGGCTCATATGCCGATTCAGTGTGGTAAAGCTGCTGGTGCCTCAGCACCAGGCCTTAGTACTCATCTTACTCTCCACCATCATGAATTTGCAGAGTAAATGAGCGAGTTTAGCTTACACATGAGTCACCTTCAGTGAAGTAGTAAGTGCTGTTAACACTGCTGTAAAATATGGCTCTGTGCACAGGACTTCAGCAGTTTGTGTGGTGGAATGACCATGTAAGTATAGTGGGGTTGCTCTCAGAAGAACAGTTAGGTTATTCTTCACTTCCAAGGTGAAACAGCCCACAGGTAATGGAACTTCATATGTGTCTGATAGAACAATAGACAACAATGATTTTTATGCACATGTGGAATTTGACAGGACATGTTCTCAGGATTGAACAGACTGAGCCTGTTTTTTGCAGAAAACATCAGATAGTATTTGTTACTAATGATACAATTAAAGATTTAAAGGAAAATTTGGAAAACATGTATTTATCACAATGCACCTGACAGTTTCTCAGTATTTCTTTGATGATACTGTTGGTAAAATGGAGAAACATGATATTTGATATTTTAGAAATGAGATAGGTCAACAGTTAAAGTACCTGTATAATTCAGTGAGCCAATGTTTTCCAGGTGACCAAGGCACAGTATAAAAGATCCATTCAAAACAACCAATGACTGTTGACTACTCAGAGTAAAACTGATCATAGCACTATGAGCTGAGTCAAGAGAGTGAAAGATTGGAGCCGGGCCTGGACTGCATAGAGTTCAGGCCCGCATAGGGAGGTACCTTTCCAAAGTACAAAGTAAAAACAAAAGCATGGCAATACTATCACCACCATCACCACCAAAATCCTAAGGAAATGTAGAGATTGTTCTGTTTATTTTTAGACAGGTTCTTTCTGTATAGTTCATGCTGGCCTAGAACTCAAGTCTCAGCTCCTTGACTGATGAGGTTATAGGCATGCACCACTATAGCCTACCAAGAAATTTTCAATTTACTTTAAATAATAGTTAGCCAAGAGACTTTAGTATAAACAGTTTTAAAAGTTTCCTTAGTCGTTCTAGATTCCAAACTGTAATTAACTGTTAAAAAGCAACTACCTTGAGTGGAATACGAACACTTCGCTGAGAAGGACATTAAAATGTCCTTTCCTAACACTTGAATGAAGCTATATCTATAAAATAATAGCAGAGCATTTCAAGACAGTGACTGTGAAACAACACATAGAAAAATTCTGCCTCTTTGTGTGTGTGTGTGTGTGTGTGTGTGCGCGCGCGCGTGCGCGCACGCACATTCAGCTTTGTAAAAAGATTTTTTTTAAAAGATGTATTTCTTTTTATGTGTATAGGTGTTTTGCTTGCATGTATGTCTGTGTGCATGTGCATGTCTGATGCCGGGAGAGGGCGTCAAATCCTTTGGAACTGGACTGCAGTTGGTTGTTCTGTTGTCATGTGGACGTTTGGAATGGAACCCATGTCCTC
This sequence comes from Onychomys torridus, assembly GCF_903995425.1. NCBI lineage: Eukaryota > Metazoa > Chordata > Mammalia > Rodentia > Cricetidae > Onychomys > Onychomys torridus. Next base: position 5,497,836 of record NC_050455.1, read on the forward strand.
TGCTGAGCCATCTCCCTGGTCCTGAATTCTACATTTAAAAAATTGTTTTATTTTTAATTAAAATGTAATTACTTCATTTTTCTACTTTTCTCTCCTCCCTACCCTTGCTCCCTCAAATTCATGGCCTCTTTTTCTTTATTTACATAGACACACACACACACACACACACACACACACACACACACAACCTGCTGAGTCCATTTAATGTTGCTTGTATGTATATATTTTAGGGTTAGTGACTTTGTACTGGATAACCAACTATAGGCTCACCCCTGGGGAAGACTAATCCTACCTTCCTCAGCAGTCATTAGCTGCCAGTAAGTCTTCACAGAAGTGGCCCCGATGAGATTTTCACCATCCTTGTTGGCATGTGCACACAGAAATTAAGGTTCCACTATAAAAATGTTATTTAACCTTAATTATCTCATCAAACATCCTGGCTTCAAAACTAGTCACATTGTAAGTTAGGAGTTCAACTTATGAATGTGAGGGAATGCAATTCAAATTCTAGTTATATAAGTGCTATGTTTTATTTAAAATTGTATTTTCCAAAGTGAGGGTGGGGGTAGGGGCAGGGAAGCTGTGTGAGGATTTTGTAAGAAAGCAGCTGTCTGAAAGCAGTTTGTAATTCAGAGTCTCCAGGGCTTTGAGACAAGTTTCTGTTGACCTAGTTGGTGGTATGTTGTACTGGGAGACCAAAAAGGCTAGTGGAACAAACAAATAATGGGCTTATTATTTTACATGAATTAACATTGTTTTAGTGTTTATTTCTAACTATTGGGTTTGGATTCGATTTGTAGCATACTATTTACATGCTATGTAAGTTAGCTTGCTGCTGTTTTGTGTCAAAGACTCAAGATGCACCGGTCAGAAACATGTGTTACAAGTGAAGTGAGGAACAGCATATCTGCATGGATCACCTTTGACCTCCAACCTCACAGGGTTAACAGAATGAATCTGTGCATGTCTCGGCAGCTCAGAAGCAGAGCAGAGCCCTAGCAGCAATGGGGCAGGCAAGATACATTCCCCAAAGACAATCCCGCCTCCTGTGACCCACCTTTCCCAACCAGGATCTGCCTTCCACAGCCCCACCACACCCCAGTAGTCTGCTCAGATTTTGAATTCCTTAGTGGAATAAATCCTTCACCATGTCAGAGGTTCATGATCTGATTGTGTCTGTAAATGCCCTCATGCTCCCTTCAGAATGTGCTCTTTAGATACTTCCTTTGGATTTGTTAATTCAGTCAGGTTGACAAGATTAACTATCACAGGACTATAACATGAATCTTAAAAGGTCTTATTAATAAAACAAAACAAAACAAAACAAAACAAAACAACAACAACAACAACAACACACAGCTAGATATTGGAGTGAAAGCTGAAAGATCAGAGAAAGAGAACAAGCCAGCCATGTTCTTACCTCTACGAAATCCTCAGCTTCAAGAGAGAGATGTCCTGTTTACTCACGCCTTATATATCTTTCTGTGCCCTGCCATCTTACTTACTTCCTACTGCTGGGATTAAAGGTGTGTGCTACAACTGCCTGACCTCTATGTTTAATATAGTGGCTGGCTTTGTCATCTGATCCCCAGGCAAGCTTTAATGGGGTACACAATATATCACCATATATCCCCCTTTTTGTCTGAAATAATAAAAGGTTATAACTAACATAAGAAAAACTATATACAATATATAGGCAATAAATACATCAACAATGTCTAGTACATTTGCATTTGACAAATTCAGTGAAAATATTCCATTATCTATACTATTTTGGTGATTCCATAATGTACCTAATTCACTTTCTATCCTAAATTGTATTACCAACCTAAAACTATCTTTTGATGTCTTTCAAACTTATACACTTTATACCTCTATAGTGAGTTTCTTTTCTGAATCTGATAACAAGGAAAGTTATAACTATAATTATCTAGTCTTCAACTCCCTCAGAGACCTGAGAAGGAAAAAATATTAACTGAATAATCAGGAAGTGCAAACAAGTGACTTCCAAAACTGTGAGAAATGACCAGAAACAGCTGGCTGCCTGGACAGTCACCCAAGGTTCCTTTGCAGTGCTGGGCTTCCATCTTTAGCCTACATACCTAGCATATCTGACAGATGCATCTGTGAAGCAGGATTTTCTAAAGGGCTGTCCTACCTTGTCTTGGCAAAGTTTGGCAGTCCTTTCTTTTGTGTTCTGCCTGTCCATTTGGACAGCAATCTGTCAGCAGTTGAGGCAAGGGCATTTTCTTACCTAGTGGCTCTCTTTTGCCACGAAGAAAGTAAATTCTGTATGGAGTTTCTTCAATGCCCATCATTTTCTCTGAAATAGATTGGTGCTGCCAGGAGCAGACATGTCTCATTGTCATAAAAAAAAAAAAAAAAAAAAAAAAAAAAAAAAAAAAAGAAAAGAAAAGAAAAGAAAAGAAAAAAGAAAAAGAAAAAAATCTGTTATTAAAATACCTTAAATGCCATATTCTGCAGATCTCTAAAGATGACCTATATATCTAAGATATATCTCTGATTGATCTTGAAAACATACCTAACATAACTACAAATTTGATTGTAATTACTAACTACTAACTTTTATTTCTTTATATCCTAATTATTTGGCAATAATAACTTTCAAGGACTAGCAATTTGCATTACATTGTTAAATGAACTGTATAGGTACAATACCTTGAACAAGATCAGAAAATATGTACAGTATTTTCTTTAAATTTGTATCAATATACATAATTTGTATATAACGTACAAAAATCCAATCAATGTGAAATATTAAAATTAGCAGTTGCCTTTTAAAAGTACATTCAATAATCTACCTTTTTATCTTATCATAGCCATATTCTCTCTTTTTTCTTTTCAGAGTAGATTCAATACTCTACCTCTTATCTATATCCTTTTTTTTTCAAACAAGAACCCCAAATCTAATTTTCTTTGTTTAGCTTTTTTCCTGACTGTTAACAATTAACAACTTGTAACTAACCATCATAAACACTAACAATTATCCATAAGCCATTGAATAACCAAAAAACCACCCACCCCACCACTTGGGAATATGGCCATTGTGTCCTTGCTTGAGTAGTCTGTGAGGCTGGTTCATATTAGCTAGCCATATCCAAATTATCCTGAGCAGTTTGTAGTCCAAAGCCAATATTTGGGTGGTGTTTGTCAGCTTAGTGGTATTATCATTGTTCTGATGGAATTGTCATTCTGGGGCCCCACCATCTTTTTGGAGACTGTCAGGTGCGGTCATGGTTCCCTGCAGAATACTGATAGAGATTCAAACATGAAATCATGTATAGGAAGCTAGATGAAACCTTTTTATCTATGATAAGTTAGTACTAATTAGTATGTGACCATTCATATCATGATAAAAGTCATATATATATAAATTTTATTTTATTTTATTTTTTGCTGGAGCTGAGGATTGAACCCAGGGCCTTGCGCTTGCTAGGTAAGCGCTCTACCACTGAGCTAAATTCCCAACCTGTTATGGCTCAGCCGTTAAAGGCTAGGCTCACAACCAAAAATATAAATCTTATAAATTTTGATAGAAAATTCATACCTTAAGAAAAGTTTAAAGAGTCAAAATAAAAGCAAAGAATTATGAGATTAGGGGCAATGGAATAATCCATTAATTTTGGATTTTCTTCTGTCCCATATCAGGTGGTCTTCTGACATGATACAGGGATTTTGCATTTTCTTTAACAAGCATGCTTGGGTTTAGAGAAGGAGAAAGCCACGCCCCAACCACAGAGCTAGCTTTAATTTTTCATTGAAGTGGGAGTACATAAAGACCATTTGTGTTATGTGTCTGTAGAGAAGAGCAGAAACAAACTTTTAGAAAGACTTATGAAATTTTATCAGTGGGATACCAAAAGACCAACTCTTTTTCTTGAAACATCTTTTTTTCTGGATGATTTGTCTTTTTTCTTCAGATATCTCATTTGTCCAGTGTTCTTCAGATTCCTTAGCCTTCATTCTCCTGAAAGACAAAAACAAAAACAAAAACAAACAAACAAATAAACAAACAAAAAAACACTTCTCCAACCCTAACTTTGGTAAGGTTCCTCTTTGGCAAGTTATATCTGATCAATCAAAAAGCAGGTGTTAGTGGTATAAATTAGTTTAAATTGAATATTCATGCTGGTTGAACTGTCACCTCTTCTAATTAAGAGGTCTCTCTTATTCAAATCAAACCATTATCAATTTTGATTGGTATTCATAGCATTTCTTCTCTTGTAGAAACAAACAAACAAACAACAAAACAAAACAAAACAAAACAAACCTCATCCCCAGTGTAACACATATCCTGGTTTTCATTTTGAGGTCAGCACATCCTTAAAGTATATAGGCTGATTTAATTCTGTAGTTTTTTTTTCTATTAACCAATGTCTCTCTGCAGCTGTTGTCCCTTTCTCATTAGCATTGAGAAAATTCAAAGTTAATAGAGCATTATGCAGTCTATTTCTGGGGATTTTTGTTACCCCTTTATGTTTATTTAGAGTTCTATGACTGCTTGGCCTGTAGGATTATGTGGTATACCTATAATATGTTTTATACTGTAATAAGCAAAAAAGTGTTTCATTTTAACAGAGACATGTGCTGGAGCATTGTCAGTTTTAATTTGTGCAGGTATACCCATGATGGCCATAACTTTTAGCAAATGAGTGATTAGATAAATAGGCTTTTTGGAACTCAGAGCAGTTGCCCATTGAAATCTTTAATAAGTATCAATGGTATGCTGTACATATTTTAATTTTCCAAATTCTATAAAATGAAACACATCCATCTGCCAGATTTCATTCCTCTGAGTACCCTTTAGGTTATATCCTGCTGGTAATGGAGTTAGATTGTAAAAAGAACAAGTAGGACATTTCCTTATACTATCATTGGCTTATTGCCAGGTTATGGAAAAAAATTTTTAAACCCTTACTATTTACATGATGATTTTATGAAATTCTGAGGCCTCCAACACATTTCCTATCAATAGTTGATTGATCTCATCATTACCTTGAGCTAGAGGGCCTGGCAGACACATATGGGACCAGATGTGAGTTATACATTAAGGATGATTCTTATTTCTGATTATTTATTGTAACTAGATAAATAAGGAAGTTACTTCTGAATCATCAGGGATCAATTTTGTTGATTCAATATGTAAAACCACTCTTTCAGCATATGAAGAGTCTGTAACTATGTTGAGAGGTTCCAAAAAATCCGTTAATACCACCAGTATGGCATATAATTACAATTTTTGGACAGAATTATGAAGACTTTGAACTACTTTACTTAAATTTTCTGATTTGTAACCTGCCTTTCCTTGTTTATTTGTGTCTGTATAAAATTCAGGGGCTCCAGTTATTGGTGTTTCCTGAGCAATGTGAGTCAGGATCCAGTTAGCTCTCATTATAAGATAAATTCTATCACTTTTGGGATATTTGTTGTTAATATCTCCCAAAAAATTACTGAAAGCTCTTTGCCAAGGTTCACTTTCTTCACATAATTTGTGAATTTTGTCCTTAGTTAAAGTTTCTGCTGTGTCTATTCCTGCTAATTGACAAAGCCTCAGTTTTCCTTTTAAAATCAACTTAGATCTTTTCCACTTAAGTTCTTAATTTTTTTATTTTGTTTATTTGGAAGAAATATCCATTCTAATATAGTGTCTTCCCTCTGCATCAAAATTCCTGTAGGAGAATGCTTAGAGGGTAAAATAACCAAAATGTAATCCAGCTTTAGATCCAAATGATCCACCTGTGCATCCTATATTTTCTTTTCCATCAAAGCCAGCTCTTTCTCAGCTTCAGCTGATAATTCTCTTGGACTATTTAAGTCCTTGTTACCCTCTAAGGTATTGAACAAATTACTCAGTTCATCATTTTTTTACCCCAATAATGGTCTATACACTGGAAATGTCTCCAAATAATCTTTGAAAGTCATAAAGAGTCTGTAATCTATCTCTCCTAATTTGCACCTTTGGGGGTCTAATTTTTTGTAGACCTATTTTATATCCTAAATAATTAATACAATCTCCACTTTGTATCTTTTCAGGAGCAATTTGTAATCCCCAACAAGGCAAAATTTTCTTTACTTCTTTAAACAGTCTTTCTAAGGTATCTGCATTTGAATCAGCTAGTAAAATATCAACCATGTAATAATAAATTACAGATTTAGGAAATTGTTTACGTATGATTTCCAATGGCTGTCATACAAAATATTGGCACAGGGTTGGGATATTTAAATCTCTGTGGGAGAACCTTCCATTGATATCTCATAACAGTCTGGAATTATTATAAGTAGTTACATTGAAGGCAAATTTTTCTGTCTTTTTCTTGTAAGGGTATTGAAAAGAAACAGTATTTTAAATCAATAACTATAAGAGGCCACCCTTTAGCTAACAGAGTAGGCAAAATAATTCCAGATTGTAGAGAGCCTATTGGCTGAATTACCTTGTTAATTGCTCTTAGATCTATTACCATTCTCCATTTACCAGATTACTTTTTTTCTCCTTTTTTTATTTATTATATTTTGTGTTTTAATTTTACACATCAGCCATGGGTTCCCCTGTCCTCCCCCCTCCCGTCCCCACCCCCACATTCCCCCCAGCTCCTCCCCTCCATTCCCATCTCCTCCAGGGCCAAGACTCCCCTGGGGATTCATTTCAACCTGGTGGATTCAGTACAGGCAGGTCCAGTCCCCTCCTTCCAGGCTGAGCAAAGTGTCCCTACATAAGCCCAAGGTTCCAAACAGCCAGCTCATGCACTAAGGACAGGTCCGGGTCCCACTTCCTGGGTGCCTCCCAAACAATTAAAGCTATTCAATTGTCTCATTTATCCAGAGGGCCTGATCTAGCTGGGGGCTCCACAGCCCCTGGCTCATAATTCATGTGCTTCCATTCATTTGGCTATTTGTCCCTGTGCTCTTCCAATCATCCTGAGTGAGGTAACCCAGACACAGAAGGATGAACATGGTATGTACTCACTCATAGTAGGATACTAGATGTAAAACAAAGATGACTAGACTGCTACACAGCTCAAGGGAGGCTACCTAGAAAACAGGACCCTAGGAAAGACACAGGGATTGCCCAATGACAAAGAAATGGATGAGATCTACATGAACAACCTGGACGACAGTGGGAATAATGAAGGGCAAAGTTTGAGGGAAAGAAAGCTTAGGGGAGCAGGAGATCCCAGCTGGATCAAGAACAGAAAGGGAGAACAAGGAATAACAGACCATGATAAATGATGACCACATGAGAACAGGAATAGGTAGAGTGCTGGAGAGGTCCTCAGAAATCCACAATGATACATCCTCTGTAGACTGCTGGCAATGGTCGAGTGAAAGCCTGATCTGACCTAGTCTGGTGATCAGATGGCCAAATACCCTAACAGTCATGCTGGAACTCTCGTCCAATAACTGATGGAAGTGGATGCAGAGATCCTCAGCCAGGCCCCAGGTGGAGTTCCAGGAGTACAATTGTCGAGAAAGAGGAGGGACTGTAAGAGTGTGAATTGCTGAGACAAGATTACTTTTTAATAACAAATACAGGAGAATCCCAAGGGCTGGCTGAGCATTTAACTGCTCTTGTACCAGCTGTTCTAAGGCCTGTAGTTTCTTCTATAAGCTGCCTTGGTCCTGGTGTCTTACCACAGCAACAGAAAAGTCTGTTGTGTTTTTAAAATGGCATGGTGGTGGCCTTGGTGGGTAGAGCCAAGGTGCCCCATGGGGCTGAGGAAGACATGCCATGCAAGCACGGTGAACCATGGCCAAAGGGGGCATGGCAGAAAGTCACTCACACCTTGTGGACAAGGCACCTATGTGAAAAGTTTTATTAAGGGAGAAGGAGGGAGGATGAAAGAGGAAACAAGTAGGGTCTGAAGAGAAGAGATGAAGAAAAGAGAAAGAGAAAAGGAAAGAAAAGGAAGGGAGGAGGTGTGTGCTACCTCATGGGTAGAGAGGAAGGAAGTAGGGAGAGGGAGGAGAAGGGAAGAGGGGAGAGGAAGGGAGAGAGAAGAGGGAGGAGAGAGGAGAGGGGGAGGGGGAGGGAAGAGGGGAGAATGGAGAGGGGAGGTGGGAGGGAGAAGAGAAGGGAGAGAGAGGAGAGAGTTTTCTCTTAAAAATGACTTTATATAAGATGACATTGTCAGGGTGCTGGGTGGGCCAGTAGCAGGTCTGAATGCTAATAATGTTACTAACATAGAAGTTGATAGCAGAGATAGTCTGTTAACTATGAAGAGCTTTTATATATATATATATATTTAGAGAGGTGTAGAAGACTTTGGAACTTCTAACTTAAAAAGTGGTTTAGTGCTGTAAGCAATCTGTTATAGTAGGATCCTAGACAGTAATGCTGAGAATAATGAGGGTTGTAGAGGCCTTGCTTGGGAATTTCTAAAGGGAAGCAAGGACTGTAACATCAACTGTACTAGAGGCCATTCTCGAAGTGTTTGGGCAAAGAATCTAGCTAACTTCTCCCCATGTCTTGAGAATTTTTCAGAAGCTAAATTAAAGTTAACAGGCTAATTATTTGGTGGAGGAAATTTGATGACTGCATGATGTTGAGTCTGCGGAATGGTTATTGTTGATAATGCTTATAGAGGTCTACAGTGAAAAAGAGCAAACAGGACAGAAAGAAATAGAATACACAATTTGAACACTAAGAAGCTTAGTGTTGCAACCAAGAGGGTTTGTAGTTGTTAAAGGAGATTAGCAATCTTAAGAGGCCTGTTCTGTACTAGAACAATGGCAATGGTGCCCTTAGGGCCAAACCCTGTACAGCCAAGCTTCTAACCTTTGAAAGAGAACCTAGTGCATTTTTTTTTTTTCTGCTAGAAAGCTAGCACCAAACAAAAGCTGCTGGAAATGTCATTCAAGGGAGGCAAGAGTCTGTCTCAAGTTGGCACCATAACTAAACAATGTGGTGCTGACTTTAGAGATGTGGAGGATGCAAGACTGTGTGAGTTTTGGGTCCTTCCTTCATGATTTCAGAGAGCCACTGAAGCTAGGTAACAGGTGACAAGGGGAGTTTGAGAGATGAAATGGCTGTGAAAGACCATTAAATGAAGCTGTAAAAGTGAAGCCTGGGTTTTAGTGGAGACCTCAAGATTTTGGACATGTCAAAGATATGAGACACATACCAAGGAGAACTGCATACAAGGAGCAGATCTAGCCTGGGCATGTGTATGTGTGTGTGTGTGTGTGTGTGTGTGTGTGTGTGTGTGTGTGTGTGTGTGTGTGTGAGAGAGAGAGAGAGAGAGAGAGAGAGAGAGAGAGAGAGAGAGAGAGAGAGAGAGAGAGAGAGAGACACGCACGCACGCACGCGTGCGGGCAACAAAGAGGGAAGGGTTAGCTGTGTAAGTCCTTTGAAACTAAAGCCCCAGAGACCAGACATGGAGCTGCAGGCTTTGGTGTTTGCCTTGCTGGGTTCCCAAAATATCTTGTTTTGATTTAGTATTTCTGCACTATACTCAATTCTTCCCTTTTGGAATGGAAATGTATTTACTATACTATTGCATGCTGGAAGTATGTAATTCCTTTTTTATTTTATAATGGGTTAAAATTAAGAGTTTTACTCAGGAAGAGACTTTGGAGTTTTAAATACCATTTGGGACTGTTGGGACCATGAGGATTTTTTGATGTTAGACTTTATAAATGAATTTTGCATTATGACATTGCCATGAGCCTATGGGGACAGGGAATGGAATGTGGTGGTTTGAATAAACTCCTCCCATGGGCTTGACTCTTTGAACACTTGATTCTCAGTTGAGGGTACTGTTGTGGCATTTGAATCCACTGGAAAAGACCAAAGACTTCGAATGAACTCAAATTGAGATTAAAACACCAGGAACACCATTATCCTATTTTTATCTTACCTACAGGCTGCTAGGATCACACAGACATTCCAAGGCAAAGGTCAACAGACTTTAAGGGATGCCTGATAACATATTAAGTTTCATTAGCCATCACAGAGAAGTTCTGTGTAAATTACACAGGTCTGAGCACTCTGGGGGAAGTGTCAATAATCAGCTGAGATAGAGCAGGCAATAACACAATGCCATCAGGTTAGGGCTGGCTGTCGCATCCTCACAGCACTGGTCTTGTGTAGATGAACAGTCTTATTAAATAAGAAACACAGAGCCAAATGCAGAGTTAATAGCCCAAGAGGTCAGAGCAAGAGCCAAGAGCTTACCCTTCACTGCCGCTGCTGTCCTTCCTCTCAGCAAGAGACCTACTTCCTCTGTGTCTGTCCTTTTTATTGACTTTCTGTTCTGCCTTCTCATTGGTTGTAAACCCAACCACATGACCTCCTCACTGCCTGTCTATACAGACCTCCAGGTCTTCTATGGTTGGTATTGAGATTAAAGGTGTGTGTCTCTGTTCTGGCTGTATCCTTGAATACACAGAGATCTGTCTGTCATGTGATCGGGATTAAAGGTGTGCACCACCACCGCCCAGCTTCTACTATGGTTTGTTGTTAGCTCTGACCCCCAGACAACTTTATTTATTAACATACAAATAAAATCACATTTCAGTACAAATAAAATATCACCATAGTCTTGCTGGAGGAAGCATGTCACTAGTGGTGGACTTTGAGATTTTGTAGCCTCATCACTGGCCCACTCTGCCTTATGCTTGTGGTGGGATGTGAACTCTTAGCTTCCTGCTTCTGCTGTCATGCCTGTATTTTGCTGCTATACTTCCCTCCATGATAGGCTCTGAATCCCTGAAACTGTTAGCCCAGATTAACTGTTTTATAAGTTGCTTTTGGTCCTGCTGTTTAATCACAGCAACTAAAGGTAACAAATATAAAGCCATTCTTGTGATATTTTGGCAAAGACTCTGACTGCCTTCTGCCTGTGTCCTAGAATTTGCTTGAGGCTAAATTAAAAAGTATTGAATTAAATAAATAAACATGAATACTGCAGAATATTGGATCTGTGGCATGATTATTACTGATCTCCCATGTGCAGCTCTACAGTGAAAACAAGTGGCATAAAGTAATTCAAAATATAGATTTTTGGATAGAAAAAGAGCAGCTAGAAAGAAAGCTTATGTTGCAGGGAAGCATGTGCTGAAACATGTTGTGATTGTTAAGATTAGAACACTTAAGGAGAGGAGTGCTCTGTACTGGAACAAAATGAAGGGTGCCCTCAGCTAAGCCTCATGAGTGTTCTGCTTCTGGAAAGCAACAGTATACAAAAGCACATCAGATTCAGAGGTAAGGGTTTATTCCATGTTGGCAGCTAAACTTGGCAGTGTGTTCCACATGGTACTAGCTTTTGATGCATGAAAAAGATGCAAGAGTGATTGCTGTGGGATGTCTTTCTGTACGCTGTGAATGTATGTGCTGCTCTGATTTGTTGACAAATAAAGTTGCATTGGCCTATGGCAGAGCAGGATAAGGTTAGGCAGTACATTCAAAGGAAAGATGAGATGAAGAAGGGTGGAGTCAAGGAGACACCAGCTCACTGCCCAAGGAGCAACAAGATGCCAGCAGACCGGTAACATCACAACTACGTGACAACATATAGATTAATAGAAATGGGTTGAGTAAAGTTATAAGAGTTAGCTAACAAGAATCCTGACCCATAGGCCATACCGTTTTTAAGTAATATTTAGCCTCTGTGTGTTTACTTGTGACCAAGTGGCTGTGGGATGCAGGTGGGAGAGATTTGTCCCTACCTAAAGGCTAGGCAGGAACAGAGAACCTTCTGGCTACAAGTGATGTGTGTTATGGAGTCTTTTCTTTTTATAAACAATGCTTAGTGTTGCTTTAATTTTCACGTGATTTTTAGAGAGCATGGCTTTTCTTTTTTTATTAATTAATTATGTATAAAATGTTGTCTGCATGTATGCCTGCAAGCCAGAAGAGGGCACCAGATCTCATTGTAAATGGTTGTGAGCCACCATGTGGGGGCTGGAAATTAAACTCAGGACCTCTGGAAGAACAGCCAGTGCTCCCAACCCCTGAGCCATCTCTCCAGCCCATGGAGTCTTCTTTTAGTTTCAGAGAGCCTCTGGGGACAGTGTGTGGCAGGGTGAGTCTCTGGAAGACGAGCTTGGGAGACATTCTCTGACAGACCAACATAGGCCTCTCTTCTGGGAAGTAGCCAGTTAGTGAAAGATTACACGAAGACAATCAGTCAGAAGCGTTTGCTTTTACTGTTAAGAGTGCTTACTATGGACCAGATGTGGTGGTGGACACCTTTAACTCCAACACTGGGGAGAGAGAGGCAGGCAAATTGTAAGGTTTTGGTATTTTGCAAAAAGGTTTCTATAGGCAAAGGCTCAATCCTCTACTTTCTAACCTTTTTTTTTTTTTTTTTTAAATGACAGCTTTGACTCCTAAAACAAAACCAAATTTTATTTGGCACATGTGGTGTCCAAATGTGTCTCTGCAACCCATCTGGCCCCTGGTGCTGCTGGCCTGGTACCCCAACTGCTAAAAGTGGGAAGTCTCAGGAGCCAGGCAGGGCCAGCACAGGGTGAACCAGTCATATTGGGGTGGGAGGGCCAAGGGCAGGGAAGAGGGGGTGGCGTGTTTCATGGATCATGTTGTGTAATGAACCAGTAATGTTCAGTGTTGGAGGCTGACAGAGGATGAGTAAAGTAGGAAGGGCCCCTTGAGTGGCGTGTAGAGCCTAGCTTCCACAGGTACTTGAGGCTTAATGTTGAAGTCTAAGATAAGCCAGTGTGGTATGCCCTACCTTCCTGTCCGTGTCGGCCTCTGGCTGCACCTAAGTGTTCTCATCCACTTTGAAATGAGCCAGTCTTTTTTTTAAGGTCACTGGCCTTACTTCCTCGATTGTAAATGGTTCTTGTGTGTTATTTTGAAGGTGGTGGAGGGGGGGGTACATAAATTCGCTGCATGAGTAAATGGGTCAGACTTTCTGTATAAGCATGCATCCTCTTGACTGACAGGGCGTTTTGTGAAAATAAGCACCTTGACAACCAAAACCCCTTCAAAATAGCTACAAAGCTTTAGTTCTGTATTGATGAAGTCACATTGCAAAAGCTTGGGTTTATTTTTGTAGGACTTCATAGCTGAGACTAGAACATAGCACTGGGGCTACTGTTGGGGTAATGCAAACTCTAAATAAACATTCAAACCTTAAAAAAAAAGGGGGGGGGGGCTCAAGGCCAGCCTGGTCTACAGAGTGAGTTCCAGGACAGCCAGGGCTACACAGAGAAACCCTGTCATGAAAAAAACCAACAACTCTTCCACAGACCTGAGTTCAATCTCTGCACTCATATCAGGTGACAGATCTTTTGGCTTTTGTGGGTCAATGCACTCATATGTATATTTACACACACACACACACACACACACACACACACACACAAGCTACTATCTTTTTGTTGTTGTTGGTTTTCAAGACAGGGTTTCTCTGTGTCATTTTGGTGCCTGTCCTTGCTCTGTAGACCAGGCTGGCCTTGAACACACAGAGATCCACCTGGCTCTGCCTCCTGAGTGCTGGGATTAAAGTTGTGTGTCACCACTGCCCAGCATAAGCTACTATCTTTTGAAAATGTTTCTATCACAGTTACTTGTGGAATATTAATTTAAGATGTGGTACAATCGTTTATGATATGGAACATTAATTTTAATGATGTAAAGATGTGTTGCATTCTTTTATGTTGCATTTGTTTAACTCTGTGAAGCTGTGTTACTTTGCCTGTCTAAAATACCTGATAGGACTAATAAGGAGCAGCAAGGCAGGAGAAAGGATAGGTGTGGCTGGCAGACAGAGAGAATAAATGGAGAAATCTGGAAAGAAGGATCAAGGAACAAGAAAAGGAGGAGGACATCAGGGGCCAGCTACCCAGCTACACAACAAGCCTCTAAGTTAGGAAGTAAAGAAAGGTATGCATAATAGAGAAAGGTAAAAGCCCAGAGGCAAAAGAAAGATGGGACAATTTAAGTTAAGAAAAGCTGGCTAGAAATAAGCCAAGGCAAGGCCAGGCTGTTGTAATTAAGAAGAAGCCTCCTCCGTGTGTGATTTATTTGAGAGCTGGGGGGCAGGCCTCCAAAGAGTAAGAGAGTAAAACAACCAACCACAAAGAAGTATTTCTTTGAGCAGCGGGTGGTAATTAATGTAGAAACTCACATTGGATCACAGTGCTGAGAATAAGTGTCAGCAGAGCACTGAGACATCTATCACTTTACCCCGAGGCTCAGGGAACATTTCAGAGCAGGGGACAGAAAGATTTTAAGAGCCTGGTCAGGACTGCAGTGAAACAGTATCCTCTTGACATGACAGGAGTGCTGTATTTGTAAACTCACAGCAGCTGTGGTTGCCTGCACAAGATCAAGTCAACATTCTAACATGGGTTCTAGGGGGAAAGAGTTTATGATCCCCCACACTTAACTGATGAGCTGTGGACAGTTGATGGCTTCTTGGAGATGAAGAGTCAATTGTTGTCAGTGGTGTGGTTCCTGGTAGGTAATCATGCTCCAGTGGCTGACCCCACATCCAGAAGTATGTGGGCAGCACAAATTGGACCCAGTGAGTTGTTAAAAAAGACATAAATTTGGGGATGTTGGGGATGTGAAGGTAGATCTGGGAGGAGTTATGGAAGACTGGGGGAATGATTATGGTCAAAATACATGGTATGAAATTCTCAAAGAATTAACTAAAACATTACTAACAAAGTTGAATGGAGGCAAAGCATTCACAGACACTCCTACTCATCTTGGAAGGTGCATTAGTACTTTTCTGTTACTGTGATAAAGCATTGTAACCGAGGCAACTTGTAGAAGAAAGGGTTTACTTGGGCTTTCAGTTCTGAGGGATCTGTCCATCCTAGAGAGGAGGTAGGAGCAGGAGGTGAGAGATTCTATCCTCAAATGTAAACATGAAGAAGAAGAAGCAAATGGGGAGCAGGTGAGGCTTTTTACTCTCAAAGACTACCCATGACATACATCTTCCACGAAGGCCCTATCTCTCAAACCTTCCCAAACATCTCTGCCAACTGGGGGCCAAGTGTTCAAATGCCTGAGACCATGTGGGGTAGTTCTCATTCAAACCACTTCATACGGCATAATTAATTATCACAACAAGGGTGGAGACTGATACTAACGGCTTCAAAGTATGTTACAGTTCATAGGACAGCTGACAACAAAGAATCATGTGGCCCAAATGTGAACAGTTAAGTGTTCCATTTTAACCTACATTCTCTATTTGTTCATCCAAGAATTGGTGTTCATAATATGTTTGATCATTTTCATGATGGTTAAGTGAAACAATCCACCTTGCAGATTTATATAAATAGTTTATATAAATCATCATCTTGATCTGTATATTTAGAAGAAATGCTACCTGTAGCCATGCAGTGGGGGAAACCCACTTGTGTCTTTCCTTTATTTGATGAAAATTTATAAAGAATAACTAAAATAGTGAATGGACTAGAAGTCCTTTTTATTTATAGAGTTAAGAAGATAATGTGTAGTTAGGAGACTGCTAAACCTAAATTCTAAGAAAACAATGCTCAGTTCTATTCATATAAACAAATTTTTCTCACATTTTCACTGATGATTTTGGTTTTTATTTCTGAGACCAGGCCTATTTGGCTGAGACCACCACCTTGTGTATGTAGCCCAGGATAGCCTCAAATTCAAGCTCTTCTTGCCTCAGCTTTCTGATGATAGGCATTAATGATTGATGTCTCATCTCTGTCCCTCTCTTTTCCTTTTCTTCTTCTTCTTCTTCTTCTTCTTCTTCTTCTTCTTCTTCTTCTTCTTCTTCTTCTTCTTCTTCTTCTCCCCCTCCTTCTCCCCCTCCTCCTCCTCCTCCTCGTTCTTCTTCTCCTCCTTCTCCCTCTCTTGATTTTTTCCAAGACAGGGTTTCTTTGTGTAGCCTTGGCTGTCCTTGAACTCATGAAGATCCACCTGCCTCTGTCTCCCCAGTGCTGGATTAAAGGTGTGCACCACCACCACCTGGATCCCCTCCCCTTTTTACTCCCTATTTTAACCTTACACTGGTTTACCTCCTCTAGTCTTTGGAGTTTTAACTCAGATAGTCTTCTTTAGTTAGAAAGAACTTGTGAACTTACTATTAAGGTAATAGAAAACATTGTCTAGGTCAAAGCATTGGTAAACTTGAAATGAAAGTGATGTCACCATTATAGATTATTTACATAATAGCAAATGAATCTCTGAAATGTTTGTCAAGTTTTCACTTTGTGATTCTATTATTTATTTATTTATTTATTTATTTATCTGTTTATTTATTTATTTATTTTGGGTTTTATTCAAGACAGGGTTTCTCTCTGTAGCCCTTGCTGTCCTGGAATATATTTATTTATTCTTATTTTTGTTTATTTATTTAGGTTATTAAGTTTTCACTTTGTGATTCTATTATTGAACACTGGAGTAAGCCTGAAAAGTGTGAACATATATGGTAACAATAAACCCACTTGTATTAATAATTTTGTTTTAATTTTTCAAGGCAAATGCAATAGGCCGGAGTGCTAAAACTGTCCGGGAATTTCTAGAGAAGAATTACACAGAAGATGCAATTTCTAATGACAACGAAGCTATCAAACTCGCAATCAAAGCTCTGCTAGAAGTAAGTGACTTGTAAGGTGTGTTCTGAGAATATGGCTATGGTTTCCTTACCCCTTTGTTCACAAGTACACATTTTTCAGAGGTAGGTTGATGTTGTTTACACATAGTGTTGAAGAATCAAGCCAGGGCCACACACACATACCAGGCACACATTCTACTACTGAGCTGTGTGCCCAAGCCAGCTGAAAAAGTTGTTATGTGCCCTTGTTCTACACTAGGTTGTCCAGTCTGGTGGGAAGAACATTGAACTGGCTATAATAAGAAGAGATCAACCTTTGAAGGTAAATTATTGTCTAAAGTAGAAATATTACTAGCATAGCTTGACAGAAGTTAAAATGCAGGTGGTATCTGTGAATCGCCATTGCAAGCACAACGATTTCTGTTGGGGCTGAGTTGCTCTCTCTTGCTTATTGCAAGCAGGTGCTTACTTCCTGTCTTTGTGAAGACTTAGAGGGGATGAGTGCTCCACAGAGATCTGCCTATTTAGTATTCATGCCTATAAATAGGAACCATTACAGTCTGCCTACCCAGAGAGCAGTTGCTTTTCTTGTTACCTCCACTATTTAAGAGAACCTCCACTCTTTCTGATCACTGTTGTAGCCGAGGTTTCTCTGATCCTGCCTGGCCCCGCGGTCTGGATGGATCTTTCCCACCCCATGATCCCACAGCTGCTTATAAAATAATTACTTTAAGGGTTAATATTAATTACAAACTGTTTGGCCTATGGTTCAGGCTTCTTGATAGCTAGCTCTTACAACTTAACACATTCCTATTAATCTGTGTTTTGCCATGTGGCTTCATGGTATTACCTGTTTTCTCACTTCTTGCTTCTCTTGGTGGCAGCTTGCAGCATCTGCCCTGACCCTGCTTTTCTTCTCCCTCTATCCCTCTTGGATTTCCTGCCTGGCTCCATTCTGCCCTGGCATAGGCCAATGCAGCTTTATTTGTTAACAAATGAGAGCAACATATATTCACAGCACATTTCCCACAACACATTTCTCTTGTTCCGAGGGTCTAACCCAAGGCTTTGTGCATGATAAGTGCTCTACTACTACTGAGCTACATACCATGATCCTGTGTGCTGTTTTTTTGTTTTGTTTTGTTTTGTTTTTTGTTGGCTGTTGTGGTGTGATTTTATTTGTATATTAATAAAGTTGCCTTGGGGTCAGAGAGCCATAGTAGAAGCTGGGCGGTGGTGGTGCACGCCTTTAATCCCAGCACTTGGGAGGCAGAGCTAGGCGGATCTCTGTGTTCAAGGACACAGCCAGCATGGCGACACATACCTTTAATCTCAATACCAACCATAGAAGACCTGGAGGTCTGTACAGACAGGCAGTGACCAGGAGGTCATGTGGCTGGGTTTACAACCAATAAGAAAGCAGAACAGAAAGTCTATATAAAAGACAGGACAAACAGAAGTGGGTCTCTTGCTGAGAGGAAAGACAGCAGAAGCAGTGAAGGGTATGGTTTTCCGCTCTTGCTCTGACCTCGTGGTTTTTAACTCTGTATTTGGCTCTGTGTTTCTTATTTAACAAGATGGTTACATCTACAGGTTGTCTCTACATTTTCACTTGAAATGCCTTGAGCCCCTTCCACATTTTCATTTTAATCCCTAGAATCATAACCTTTTCATGTTTCTTGGTAACAGTCCTAACACTGCTTTAAGCACTGTCTTTCTTTAAGCATTATGAGGTAAACTCAGAACAACTTGTCAGATCATTATGCTAGAGGACTCAGTTGCTAAAGAGCACTTGTTATGTAGTTTCCTGTTGTCCCTGAGGTAGAACTGTTAGCAATCTATTTTGCCAATATTCTCTGTAAAGATTGTACAAAAATATGGGAAACTCTACTATGCTTAGAAGATTAATTTTATATATACTTTGCTTTGGATTTAAGGACAGTATTTTTCAAAGAAATGTGTGTCAAATACAGGAATGTGTAGAACAATGAGGGTGTGTGTTTTACCACTGTTCCAACAGCTAGGACAAGATAATAGGACAGCAGCAAAATTCAATAAATAGGAGGAATGGGGACAAGATTTCGTCTGCCCTGCATAGCCCCACAGAAAAAGACAGGTTATAGAGACGGTTGGTGGGCTTGATTTCACCTTTTCTCACAAGACTTTTAGGGATACACCAAGACCAGAGAGGCCCCGAAGCCACAAAATCAGGATTATTTCTTTAGCTATGTCACCTGCACATCTTCTGCGATGGACACACATACACAAGCTATGCATATCTTCCTGAGGAGTGGTAGAAGGGTGCATTTACTGGAAGAAAACTTATAGCACAGTTCCATGTAACATTTCAGAATAGGCTACATAGTGAGTAGAACACGTGGAACTTAGTGAACCTGAGTCTACACTCCAGCAAATCAATTTTTTTTCACAGTATGACCTTGAGCAAATGGCCTCCATCATTAGTTTTCAGTTTTCTTATATACAAAATGAGGCTTGTAACCACTCTGTCCAGAAATTGCTGTATAGCCTAGCATGCCTGTCATAGTAGCACTAGGAAGGGCAGAGCAGAGGGTCACAAGCTCCAGGCCAGCCACAGCATATAGTAAGACCTTCTACCTCAAGGAAGCAGGGGCAGGCAGATCTCGGAGTTCAAGGCCAGCCTGATCTACATAGTAAGATCCAGGCCAGTTAGCGCGACATAGTGAGAACCTGACTCCAACAACAACAACAACAATAACAACAAACACTATTAGTAAATGAAGTATTAGCATGCTACAAAGTAGATTCTCACTGAATGGTACTCATTTCAATGAGTATCATTAAACAATAAGGAAAGATAATGTCTACATTTATGTTCTTATACACTGGTAGAAAATACTAGCATTTGGTTCTTGGCCTGCTGAGCCAGTCTTCTGTAATGTCTAGATAAAGAAGCAAGATCCAAGCAAAAATATAAATCAAAAAGACAGTTAACAGGGGAAATAAAGGAATAATAGTAAACAAATGGAAAAAATATATTTACTAAAAAGAAAGAAAAACCCACAAAGTATTTCTTACAAGCAATGTCAACAGTTTATAAAGGTGGAATTCAGAAAATAAGCCTTTCTGAATTCCACCTTCTAATAAGCAAAGCAAAACAAGGAAACCTTGGTGCTGACATGAAGATGATGATGTAAAGCACGTTCCAGAAGTCTTGGACACACTGAAAGAAGGTTGAAATGCCAACATTAGAGGTGAGGCAGGAGATTAGTCAGAAGCTGCAAATAAGAGAGCTGTGCAGCTCTAAGGGAAACAGGTCACACTCCTTCTCCATCTCAGGGATCAGGTGACTTAATTGGGGACTATAAAATTACTGTTAGCTTGTGTTAGTTGGGGAGGCCTTAATAGAATTATCATAGACTCAGGAACCTTACATTTCAAAGGTTCCATTGCGCTCCAAAACAGCAACACTAGCTTGGCACCAAATACCCAAAATACATGGTCCTTGGGGGACCTTTCATACTCTAACCATAGCAATAACTAACCTATACAAGAGCAGCACACAGTAGGTGAAGTCATTTACTCAGAAACAATCCTTGATTCTGGAGTGACAATGAATGTCCAGGATGTCTGACCAAGTGCCTCATCTGGCCCTGCAGTGACACCGGATGTCACAGACCTATTTCACCTCAGTAGTATGAGTGCTTTGCTTCGCATTTTTTTGAGGCATTTTGTTGCATTTCTGAAGTTATACAATACAAAACTACAGATAGAAAATACTCAAGTATTTTTATAACTGAAAAATATTTGTTTTTTTTTTCAGATGTTTAGTGCCAAAGAAATTGAATTGCAGGTGACTGAAATAGAAAAAGAAAAAGAGGAAGCAGAGAAGAAAAAATCAAAGAAGGCAACCTAGTTCTTAGGTCTGGAAGCTAAAGTTTTTTGCAGATTAGAATTTATTCCTGAGGTTTTAGAAGGAATAAGTGAATTGAAACCAACCATGAGTATTTCTATGTTCATCTTCAAGAATGTCAGGTTTGAAGTTGTCTTCAAATATAGGTTAATGTGAAGATTTTCTTTAAAATTCCTCAGTTTCACACAAGCCTAAGACTGTACTGTGAAACCTGCCCACTATGTTGCTTTTTGGGGTATAAGCAAATTCTAGGAAAGATGATTTTAAAAGTTGGTAATTTTTTGAAGTTTGTGTCTTCTTCACTGTTAGTTTAGGAGCTAATCATCTCAAAATAAACTGAATACAATACTGAGCTGCATTCCTTGATGGGTGGTAAGAATATCAATGTGTTGGTGAAGTGTCAACAATTTGAGGAAAATCCATTTGTGCTGACTCAGGAGGCTGAGGCAGGAGAATTTTACATTAGTGTGATAGATGTGTAGCCAGAGGATGACCTTGAACTCCTGATTCTCCTGTCTCCACCTCCCAAGTGATTATAGGTGTAGTACCGACATGCCCAGGGAAAAGTAGTTTTTATACAGTAGGAAAGATGAACATTAAACCACAATGATTTTCATATGGGATTAGTACTATGAAACTCTCTGTGCCTGCTTTCTCTTCTAATTTAGTCTATAGAGCTTTAAGGCTGTGTTCCAGCTCTTTGTCCTGACACCTTGCCTATGGTATGACTTAATCAATGTTTGTAACGCTCTTAACTTATGGATTTTTTCCTTTAAAGGGCTGGCATTAGGAGAAAAGGGTGGACTAATCACCCTGTCTAATTACTTGTCAAGAACTCAATTTGTTCATCTCTTTGACACATAATGAGAAGATCCCAGAGTTAGTGAAAAATATATACAAAGATACACACATATGTATATATGTATACACACATACAAGGTGGATTCTTAAGTCAAAATAGGCACACTTCTGGAATGGGAGACATTATCATATAGAAGTATGTGGCCCTAAGAAAACTGAAGGCACAGGGATTTGAAATGGCCTTCATCTACTGTTCATCCCATTGGATACATGCTGAGCAAATAGGGAAATTGACAAAATCTGATCCTTGTCCAAAAAAGGGGCATAATGCCAAATAGTTGAACCCATTCTTACAAATTTATGAGTGCTAAAAGTCTTATTTCCTTTACAACCTGTGAATTTAAAAAGACTGTTGCTAATGGTTTTGTATTTAAAAAAAAACTTCTATAATAAATGTAGCATACAATACCAGAACCTTAAATAAGGAATTGAAACATTTTATGTCTTTATGAACAAAAGAAGTGGATAAAACAGGAAAAGTATAAATAAGAAATTACATTTTGTTTATAAGGTAGCAATCTTTTACAGGAAGGAGTGATGCACTGCAGCTCTATGGATCAGCATGAAAGACTCTCAGAAACATACGATTGCAAACAGCACTGTGTTTGGATAATTGGTCCTCAGCTAGTGACACTGTTTTGGAAAGTTGGAATTGTTGCAGGTGGAGCCTTGCTGGAGTAAGGTCACCCCTTTTGGGATTGGAACTATGTAACTTGGTTTGTATTATTCAGGGTGTCACAGTTAAGAGATCATGAATCTTACAAGAGAGTCTGCACTCAAACCTTTGAACAGTGTTGGAACTGTGTCTTAGTTAAGGTTTCCATTGCTGTGTTGAAACATCATGACTAAAAAGCACAGTTTTTGGATGTCAACTTGACACAAGCTAGACTCATCAGTGGGAATCTCAGTTGAGGAAATGCCTCCCTGAGATCCCATTGTAAGGCATTTTCTCAGTGATCAATGCGGGAGGGCCCAGCCCATGGTGGGTGGTAGCATCCCTGGGCAGTTGGTCCCGAATTATGTAAGAGAGGAGGCCAGGGTAAGCAAGCCAATAAGCAGCACCTCTCCATGGTCTCTGCATCAGCTCCTGCCTCTAGGTTCTTGCCCTGCTTGAATTCCTGTCCTGACTCTTCAGTGATGATCAGCAATGTTGAAGTATAAGCCAAATAACCCCTTTCCTCCCAACTTGCTTTTTTGGTTATGGTGTTTCATTAAAGCAACAGGAACCCTAAAACACCGTGTTTAAGGCAGTACTTGCATCCCCCCATCCTAATAGTACCCAGCTAATGTGTTTGTAAAACACACATTTGTACATGCTTACTGGTGCAACTATACCCATTAGAATTCTAAAGTCTGTGTCATTTTATTTACTGGTATATGGCTAGTGCCTAGTACATAAGGAGATACTTAGTAAAACCTCAGTGAATACTACAAACCTATTATTTATACTAAAACTTGAAAATCCAAGAGCAAATGCCAGTTCTTTCTAGTCTTTTTAATTACAAAGTAATGTAGCTGGGTGTGGAGATGCCCATCCCAACACTCCAGAGGCAGAGGTAAGTGGATCTCTCTGAGTTCAAGGTCAGCTTAGTCTACAAAGACAGCGTCAGGACAACCACGGCTACATACTGTCTCAAAACAAACAACAAAAAAGATAAATACAATCACTGGCTAAAATTTGTTTACTCCTTGTAGCTTAAGACTCTATTAAAAATGAGAAAAACAATGGTAAAACAGTTTTACAAGTTCTCAAAATGGTAAAATGATGGTTAAGCTTGATTGCCATCTTAACTGGACCAAGAAGTACCTAGCAAAGCACTTTTCTCAGAGTGTCTTAGAGGTTGTTTCTAGAGACTGTTCAAATAGTCTCTCTCAGTGAGTGGCACCCTTCGCCAGACTGGGGATCTGCATGGAACCAAGTGTGGAGGAAGGCAGAAGCCTGCTATCACATCCAGGCTGTCGATGAGCGGTCTTGTTAAAACAGAAACACAGAGCAAATGCAGAGTGAAAAGACAAGACGGCAGAGCAGAGCAGAGCTGAGACTTAAAAACCTTTCTTACCCTTCGCTGCCACTGCCGTCCTTCCCCTCAGAAAGAGGCTACTTCCTGTGTGTCTTTTTATTGACTTTCTGTTCTGTCTTCTCAATGGTTTTAAACCCAACCACATGACCTCCTCATCACTGACTGTCTATACAGATCTCCAGGTCTCTATGGTTGGTATTGAGATTAAAGGCGTGTGTCTCCATGCTGGCTGCATCCTTGAACACACAGAGATCTGCCTATCATGTGTTCGGGATTAAAGGTGTGCGCCACCACCGCCTGACTTCTGCTATGGCTTGCTATTAACACTTTGACCCCCAGGCCACTTTATTAACATACAAATAAAAATCACATTTCAGTACAAATAAAATATCAACATATTCAAATAAAATCACATTTCAGTACAAATAAAATATCACCATACCAGGCTGCATTTCTCAGCAAAGGCTTCTATTGCTGTTGCCTTTATGTGGAATCATACCCTGTCTGCAGCCTCAGTTGTAGACTAACACCAACAATGCAGAGATTTCCTAATTTCAATCTTGGACTCTGACTGAATCATTGCTCCTCTACCCCAGATTTATTTATGTGTATTGAGTGCTTTTCCTGCATGGCTGTATATGCACATTTATGCCTGGTGCCAGTGGAGGTCATAAGATCCCCTAGAATTCGAGTTACAGATGGCCGTGGGCATTGGGAACCCAACTCAGGTCCTTTCCAAGAACAGCAAGTGCTTAGCCCTATCTTCAGATCTCCCTTTTGAGGCTTCAGTCTTCTAGTGAGCAGCTTTGTCTATCTGACTCTCCCGCATGCAGACAGATATTGTGGCCATTCAGTTTCCAATCACACAAGTCACAGTTTTGCTCTAGAAATCCTCAGTGATGTGTTTATTTGGTGAATTATAGTTCTTGTCTTTGAGCTTTATAGAAACATGGGAGAGATTGTGCATGTAAGGTTTCCCATACAGCACTAGCAATTCAGGGACAATTCAAGGCCACCTAATGAAGGCATGGTTCTTGAATTTTGATGACTGTGCTGTTTCGCTATGCTAGTTTCCATTGAGATATTTTGTTTCTAAGAAAGACTTGGGTGGTGTCCAATAAGGATACAGGGAATAAAGGCTGTGTGCTCTAGGGAGGGAGTCCAGAACTGGGAACAGCATCATCATTTTACATCTTAGCAGTCAGCAGTCTCAAACATGAAGATGCAAAGCTTTTGGATACACACACACACACACGTCTTTAAGATTGATCCTCATTTTATGTGTAAGGGTGTTTTTCCTACATGTGTGTCTCTGCACCACGTGTGCAGTGCTCCTGGAGTCCACAAGAGGGTGTTGGAACCCCTGGAACTGAATTTACAGATGACTGTGAAACTGTGAAGGCTTTACAGTAGACCTGTGTCCTCTGAAGAGCAGCACATGATCCTAACTGCTGAGCCACCTCTCCAGCCCCGCCTTTTGGATCTTAACAGTGGTGTGACTGTAACAGTAACAGGGTGGGCCACTGTCCACGCATCTGTTTTGTCTTTACACTCCGACTTTCTTAGTTTCATTTTTTTTTAACTTACTGCTTTTGCCAAAACATGGATTTATTTAAAAATGGTGAATCAGTAAAGATGATATGATTTTTCAATTCTCTGTAATAAATGAGAACAACACATCACAGAAGACAAGTTTGAAGAGAAGCATTTGTGTAATTGTTTGAATTCTCAGTTGGGTTAAGTACTTTTTAATGAACCGCCATCAAAGACAAACTATTATTTTCTGTCTTAAATATTTGGCAAACATTTTCTCAAATGACAATGATAAATTGTCTCTTCAAGAACAACTGACTTTATTAGCAATGGCCAGAATTTCAAGGAATCGAGGGTCTAGTGATGCTGGCTGGTAGTCCTAGCAGCTATCCAGGAGGCCGAGGTAGAAAGGATTCCCACGCTTAAGGCCACCATGGACTACACAGTGAGTTCAAGACCAGCCTGATAAACTCTGCGGGACCTTGTCTCAAGAAGGAAAGAGGGATGGGGATGGACCTCAGGTGGTAGAGTGCTGGGTTTGTGTGCACCAAGTCCTGGGTTTAGTCCCCAGCATTATATCACAGTTAATGGCATGGTGGCACTTGTCTGTATTCTTAGCCTTGTGAGATGGAGGCAAGACAGAAATTCAAGGTTATCCCCAGCTACACAACCTGGTTTGAGACCAGTCCAGGCCTTCAGTCTTTCTCAAATGTGTGTGTGTGTGTGTGTGTGTGTGTGTGTGTGTGTGTGTGTGTGTATGTACATATACATGTATGTATACATATACATATTTGGGCTGGAGAAATGGCTTAGCAGTTAAGAGAACTTACCATTCTCCCAAGGGCCTGAGTTGGATTCACAGCACCCACATTGTAACTCACAACCATCTGTAATTCCAGCTTCAGGGGATCCGACATCCTCTTCTGGCCTACATGGCACCAAGGCATTCACATGGTACAGAGACATACATGCAGGCAAAACACCCATATATATAATATATATTATCACATGATACATACATGAATGTATATGCTATATTGTATGTTACACATGAGTATATATATATATTCCTGTACATATGTAGGATTTCATGCAGAAATTAGAATTTTGTAATACACACACACACACACACACACACACACACACACACACACACACAATTTAGATTGGCAGCTTTTGCAGTAAGGCTAATCTTCTGAATTCTAGTCAGTGACTCCTTTTCACGGCAAGGCTCCAATTAGTTTTTCTACATAGCAAACAGGAGCAAAAGGAGTTATCCTGTGCTGAGACACTGTTCACTGAGATGGCTAGAATCTACAAGGGCAAGGATAGAGTTCACACAAATTAAATTTTCCAGAGTCTGGTTTTGTCTCGCCTCATATTTGAGCCTGTAATTACCTCTGCTGCTTTAACACCAGGTAATGTTTGGAGCCCATGTCTGCAGCAGTTCTTCTGTAAACTTAGAGCCTTGTAAAACAGGACCCTGTAGTGAGTGGCTGATGGCGGCTGGGTCAATGCACACTTTCAAGAGCTGTCTACTGCTCTGACTAGTAATCCTCAATGAACTCTTTCATTTGTTTTGTTTTCTGAGACAGGGTTTCTCTGTGTAGCTTTGCGCCTTTCCTGGAACTCACTTGGTAGTCCAGGCTGGCCTTGAACTCAGAGATCTGCCTGCCTCTGCCTCCCAAGTGCTGTGATTAAAGGCATGCGCCGCCGCCGCCGCCGCCGCCACCACCACCCGGTATGAACTCATTTTAATCATCTAGATGAGTTTGTGTGAGTCATTCTTTGGGATGTTGGTATTATTTCAGTGTAAAGGCTACTGTTTATTCTCATATCTCCCCAAGAAAGACATATAACACTCAATGTTCCAACAGGGTCTTGGCAGACCCAACGATGAGACAGAGCGGATAAACTGCAGAAATCATGAGGTGGCTAGCCTCCTCTGTGTGGTTTGGATCAACATGCCTCCTAGATTAACTTTTTCAGCAGAGTGGATATGAAATGCGCCCTAAACCCCTAAGGCTATTGATAAGTATTTTTGAATCCCTGGTAGTAGGTTTCTCCACCACCTGCTGGCATGGGACGACTGGAGAAGGGGAGTTGGTAGTCAGTGGGCTCATGATCAGCAGGTGTGGGTGAAGAAGCATTTGGTTAACTGCTATCCTGGAGGCCTCAGGGATCTGTTTCTTGAGGAAGCAGAGAAGGCAAGTTGCTAGGAGAAAAAACAGGTTGTTTTCACCAGCCCTTTGAATGAGACTAGCCATGGGGAGAGTGGAGATTGCCAGTGAGGATGGAATGGAGATGTGCCCTGGTTGTACTGACAAAGATGAATGAGCAAGGCAGAAGAGCAGATAGGCTTTCATTGGGACAATTTGGAAAACCAGAGGGTAGAGGGTTCCAGTTGCTAGAGAGACCATCTATCCTGGATAGATGTCCACTTGAGCCTGGAGAGATGGTACTAGCATTGATGTCCTAGGAACTTAGGGGGATGGCACACCAAATTAGGGGATGATGTGTTCCAGGAGTACCTGAGCCATCACATCTGCTGTTTCCCTGGAGGTGGGGAGTGCCTCCATCCATCTTGTAAAAGTGTCAGTAAGAGTTAGGGTTGGGGATTTAGCTCAGTGGTAGAGTGCTCATCTAGCAAGCAAAAGGCCCTGGGTTCGATCCTCAGCTCAAAAAAAAAAAAAAGTTAAGAGATAATAAAGCTTTTTGAGTGGACATGTGGGTGAAGTCAACTTTCCAGTACTCACCTAGTTGGTGTCCTTGGAACTAGTGCAGGGGCTGGCGTATCTGTAGGGCCTTCTGTGGGTAGAACTTGGCATGTATCTGGTGGGAGAGTGGACCTGTAAAATATGGGTTCAAAGATGGGTGGGGTCAAAGAGGGGCTCTAGAGACTGATATTAGTTTCCACCAGGCCAGATTTCTTGATACAGTAGCAGAAATGTTCCCCCAGGAACATGCAGGTGCCTATAAAACAGCTGGAACAGACCTTGGTGTCATAGCAAAGGTTATGTCTTTGGGTTAAAACATTTTTCCTAAGGACTAGTTTTAGCCTGAAGAAACATACCTTTAAGTCTGTCCATAGAAGACAATCAGAGGAAATTTACTGAACAAAACAGGTTGAGCAAGCAAAGGAGGGGGAGTGAGGGAGAGTGAGGAGCAGGGGAGGAGGAACAGAGTTGAACACACCTGCAGGCTTCCATGCCTGCTTTAATGCTTGGTTGGAGTCTCCCAGGCTGTTGGGCCAGGGCAGTGAACAGTAGTCACATGCTGGGCGTGAAGCAGCAGGTGTCTCCAGTTCTCATTTACACATTGTAACAAACAGAAGAACCACATTTACGCAGTTTAGGGTGGGAGAGCAGGGAGGAACAGGGAGAAAGTATCTATTGCAGGGAGACTCTTAGCTCAGCCAGACCAAATGCCAGGGAAGCCTGGTGAGCAAAGTCAAAGTGGGCACCTTTGGTGGGCCCTGCCAAGGTGTGCCAGGAAGAGAAAAGAGCAGGAACAGTCCAGCTGGGGAACTGGGAGAGGGACTGAGTGAAAGGTCATCTTGGCTTGAAGGCAGGAGAGCAGGTAGATGAACCTGGAACAGAGGTGGGGTGTGTGGTGGGGGGAAGGGGGCTGAGACTAGAACTAGTGGCTGGCTGTTCTGCTTCTCGATCTTTCAGCTTTCACCCTAATATCCGGCTCTGGGATTTTTATTAAAAGACCATATAGATTTGAACAACATAGTGCGGCCAAGGTGGGGTGGAAGAGAGAGTGGCGTCCCACATTGCCAGAGGACCAGCAGGGAATGCATCCATGTGGCTGGCAACTGGTGTGGGAGGCCCAACTTTTCCTGGGTTTTGGCACCAAATGGTAAGTGTTTTTGAATCTCTAGTAGTAGGTTTCTCTGCCAATGCAGGAAGCAAAATTGAGCCAAATTAAAAGCAAAGGACTAAGTTTAATCTGAGCAAAGCACTCCCAGGTGATTTCAGGGGAAGGAAGGAGGAATCACGTGGTAGGTCTGCGATTCCAGGAAGCAGTGTGTATGTGACTAGCCTGTAGGAGACTTGTGGATCAGTTGTGTGGCCCCACCTGAAGACTGAGACATCTGAGGTTGGACTATTTTACAGAGGTAATAGTGTCTGTCCTCCAGGAGCTCTGACTGGGCAGAATGGTTAAAAGAGAGCAACTCAAAGAGCTGAGTCCAGCCTGCTTCTGTTTGGCCTAAAGGCAAGTTTCTTGTCCAGCATCTACCTCCCTCCACCTCTTCATCTCTTTTCCTTTCCCCTCTTCCAACCCAGTCCTCCAGGCAAAAGTATTGATTCACCACCTCCCCAGGTTTCAAGGAAGCAGGTGTCATTTGTATCCTGACATGCAAGTACAGGGTTAATACTTAAACATTCATGGGGTTCTTTGTGTATTTGGTCACTCTTCTGCATTTTCTTGTTTATACTGATAGGTTTACTCTTCAAGGTTGTTTTGAAGTCTTGTTATTTTGGCCAGCTCTCAGTGGAATGTCAAATTTCATCTCATATGAAACAAGGAAAACATGTATAAAAGATTTTGTAGAAATCTAAATGGTAGTAATGCCAGCCTAAAATCTAGAGCTTTGCTATGGATGGACTCTGGTGGTTTTAGTTTGTTTTCATTTTGTTATAAATGTGGTTTGGCTTAAAATATTGGTAGATCTGTTTTTATTCTGGAACTGTCTCTTGACTATATCTTCATTGTAGAAACTCTGAAATACTTTATTTTTTTTTTTCAGAGCTGAGGACCAAACCCAGGGCCTTGTACTTGCTAGGCAAGCGCTCTACCACTGGCTAAATTCCCAACCCCGAAATACTCATTTTTAATGATATGTCCGTATCTGTCTCTGTATGATCATGCTCACCCAAGTGCAGATGCCTGGAGGCCAGAGGCATCATCAAGTCTCCTGGAGCTAGGATCACAGATGCTGGCTCCTCTAGATGAGAAGTAACCACTCTTAACCACTGAGCCTTCTCTCCAGCCCTAGAGTTTTCTTATATGAAAAAATGAAACCATGTTAACAGTGTGTCAGAAGTAGTGTGGCAGGGTTTGAACTATGCAGGTATGCTGTGACATAAAATTGATAGGAAAATCAGTGCTCTTTTGGTAAGTTCATGAAAAATGCTAAAGATGGAACAGCAGTTCACTAATGAAGAATGAAAAAAGAAAGAAGGATATGTCACATATATAGGGCTCCCTGTATCTACAGAAGCAGATGATCTTATGGGGTAGAAGCATCCCTCTCTAGAGACAACACCACAAGAGACACACAGACACAGACACACACACACACAACCAGTTGCTCCTCTGACAATAGAGATAGCCAAGATTCCCTGTAAGTGAATGTATAGGCTATAGTATTAATGTAGACATCACATAGGCTAATGAACACTGGGACACAGTGTACCTAATTCAGGTCAGCATCCAAAACTATGACAATATGCAACTAAAAATGGATACAGAGACAAGACAGTACAAATGAAAATGACAGGCTTATTTAGAGGTAGCCACTACCTTATTACTTCAGGAGTTACTGTTTATGTCTCTCCTCTCAATAGGACATTTTAAGGGTGAGTGTGCTCCTGGGATACACCCTGCACACCATAGCCAGTTTCTAGCAGACGTCTAAAGACGGACATGGCTGGGCAAGATGGAGACTGGTGCACTTACTGTCTTGTGTAAGATAATAATTAAAGCAGTATGAATTTCTGGGATGATGTGAGGATTCCACAGTCCACTATCGAAGAATTGAAAAAGAGAATAATTTGCCTAGCCCTTGTGATATTGACAATGAAAAAGCTGAGTGGTTTTATTCATATTCCTTGTGGTTGGAGTCATTGCTCTTGATTGGTGTTTATAAAAAAGTATGCATCTCTCCTTATGGAAACGGGACTCAGTGCTTTACTCTCAGCAGCCGATGAGCACAGAGCTCCTTCAGTGCACGGGGAACATTAAAGCTAACAGCCAGAGGAAAGGGTACAGTACAGTAACAGGCATCTTCGAATCCTAGCCAAAGTAATTCCATCTTGCAGGAAAACAAGCCAAAGTTAGATGGTGTTTGCCTAGGACACCTGAAAAGAGCAAGGATGGAGTCTACATAAGCATGTAAGTTTCGCAAGTATAGGAGCCTGTAATCGCCTGTACTGCTTTAACCCTAGGCGGCACTGTTAGCCCAGGCTTGCTCAGTTGTGCTGCACACTACAATCTCATGAAGCAGTGTGGAGAGTGTAGTAGACTTTGGGAAACGCAGCCATCTTTGTAAATGACCTTTAATAAGTTCACTTTACTTAAGACACATCTGTAATTTTAATTATTTTTCTGGGAGTGGTGGTACTGTGGGATGTCTTTCTGTATGCTGTGAATATGTGTTGCTCCCATTGGCTAATAAATAAAGCTGTTTTGGCCTATGGCAAGGGAGCTTAGAGGCAGGCTGGAAATCCAAGGAGAGAGAAAGGCAGAGTGGGGAAGATGCCAGCCTGCCACCCAAGGAGCAACATGTAATGGGACACAGGTAAGGCCATGGAACAGATGGTGATACATAGATTAATAGGAATGGGTTAATTTAAGATGAAAGAGTTAGCTAGCAAGAAGCCTGCCATAGGCCATACAACTGATAAGATAGGCCTCTGGATGATTATTTTATAAGCGGCTGCGGGACCGTTGGTGAGAGAGATTTGTCTTGACCACAGGCCGGGCAAGACACAGGAAAACATCTGACTACATGGTGGTGTCAATTTTACATCTTCCCGGGAAAGGTACATACAACAGCTTCCCAACATAAAGCTGATGTGCTGCTGCTATAAAAAAAACACAGAACACCCTTTTCCTGGGAAATCTGGTCCTAGCTCCTGTGGGGACTAATTCCTTATATGTACTGTGCTTTTTTCCTAATACATACATGTGATGGCTAATCTTGGTTGTCAGCCTGACTGCATCTGGAATCAACTGAAACCCAAGCAGCTGGGAGCACCTGTAAAGATTTTCTTGATTGGATCATTTCTGGTGGAAAAATCCACCCCAAATCTGGACCATACTTCCTGTTGGCAGCCCACGTAAGGACACGGAAGGCCTGCTTGCCCTCACTCTCCTGGCAAGTTCATCCACTGTGGAGGAATCCCTTCTCTGTGTTAGAACCTAATTCCTCAGGAATCCAAGGCAGACTGAAGACCAGCTGCTCTCTAGGAGTTGTTAGGGACTCCAGTGCCAGATTGGGACAGCTGAGACATCCAGTCTCCTGACTACCAAGTCCTTGGCCTTTGTCAGGAGACATCCATTGTTGGGCTAATAGACCATAGCCTGTGAGCCACTCTAATAACCCCTTTAATTCTCTCCCTCCCCAACCTCAGTCCTGTTCCCTTAGAGATCCCTGACTAACATGTATCTATGACACCGATGATAAAGCTTAATTTGTAAATTAGGCACAATAAGAGATAAATAATAATTAAATCAACAATAATCAATATTGAAATAGAACAATTACAGCAATACAGTATAATAAAAGGTAAGAAAATGTGGTGTCTCAACTATCTTGTGTTACATTACGGTTGAAATGTAAACTTTCCTGTACAGGGTCCTATGTTTAACAGTCGGTCTCTGGATTATGCCACTGTTTTTGTGGTTGCAGAGCCTTTGGGATGTAAGGGCCATTGGGCAGAAGTAGGCCACTCAGGGTGGGACCTTGAAGGTTGATTGTACATGCCTTTGGTGCTAGTCCATGCTGTTTCCTGGTCTCCAACACGTGAGGGACCACTGTCAAATACTCAGGGCACATGAGCCTTCTCCACATTGATGGGCTGTCACTCTCTGGAACTGTGCACTAGAACAATGCATTTCTCCTCCTCCAAGTTGTTTCTGGCGGGTGTCTAGTCAGAGTAGTAAGAAGAGGAGCTAAATAAAAACAACTGATACCTGCTTATCCCACCTGCCACATTCATCTTCTTGAAGAGGAGCTAAATAAAAACAACTGATACCTGCTTATCCCACCTGCCACATTCATCTTCTTGAAGAGGAGCTAAATAAAAACAACTGATACCTGCTTATCCCACCCGCCACATTCACCTTCTTGTGATGAAATGATAAACTATGCAATTAGTTGAAGTGCAGGGAGTGATACAGGCTTGCAATGTAGCTTAGGCTACAATATTCAGATTATTTCATCATGAGAACTTTAGTACTGCCGCAGTTCATCTGGTAACTGAGATGGCTAAGTGACTAATGGCATGTACAGTGTGGTGACTAATGGCAGGTAGCATGCACAGTATGGACATGCTAGACAAAGTGGTGATTCACATGCATGGTAGGAGAGCAGGATGAAAAGAGATTTCATCATACTACTCAGAGTAGTGCACAGTTTAAAACTTAGAATTATTTCTGGAACTTTCCATTTAATTTCTTTGAGTTACAGTTGATTCTGAGTAACTGATTCCAAGCAACTGAGGCCTCTGAAAAGAGATCTTGGGCAAGAAGGGACTACTGTATGGGCTTTTGATAGTGAACCAATATTTTTCCAATATGCATTACATAATTAAATCATGCATAAGTAAGATCCACTCAGTAGCACAGCTGAATGTGATGGTATATGTCTGTAAATTTTAGCAATCTTGGGACTTAGAGAGGTGGCAGCAATTTCAAAATCCTATGAAGCCAGAGAATCAAGAAAATGATGTAACCAAAGAACTGTAATGTATCTAAGTATGAAAATATGATTGATATTTCAATTTCTACATTACCATTCATCCTTTTAAAACTACTACTTGTCGGCTGAGAGGTGGTGGCACATGCCTTCCTTTAATCCCAGCACTGTAGACAGAGCCAGGTGGATCTCTGTGAGTTCAAGGACAGCCTGGTTTACAGAGGGAGATCCAGGACAGGCACCAAAACTACATAGAGAAACCTTGTGTTGAAAAACAAACAAACCAAAAACAACAACAAAAAAACCTACTACTTGTCACCTTTTGGTTAGCCACCATAATCTGAAAAGGCTATTCAAATACTCTGTCCTTTTCCAACCATGTATCTACTAAAGGCCAGATTTTCTTCATGTATTTAAACCAAAGTAACAACGAAACATTGAATGAGGAGGCAAAGATACAGTTGTTATGCCAGTCATTAAAGACATTTGCAACAATATGAAATGATAACTGTTCTTACTATTCTTTGAATTTTTTTAAACTATAAGTATTTGACATATAAAAAATATTAGTAACACGTGCTAGTTACCAGGTTCTGGCTGGCTACAAGTCTGCTTCCCCTTGCTATCTTTTGTGATGGTGGATCTGGACCAGGACTTGTGAAAGCCTTTCTCCTTTGCCAGCTGGTGAATGTTAAGCTTTGTCAACAGAGGGTGCTGAGTGATGGTGCAGAGCTATAGTCACAGGTAGTTACTGGGCCTCTGGTACTCCATTTGTTACTCAAGGGAGAGGAACACAATAACGTTATATTCTTAGGGGAGGTCCACTCCTCACTACACTTTTCATACATATTTATCTGTCTATAACATCCCATCATGCCTGGCAGACTTTTTGCAGTGACAACCTCTCTTTGAGGGGGTGTGAACTCCAGCTTTGATCACTGATGCCACTTTATATTCTGTAGCATGCAGACTAACTCAAGGCACAGTCTTGGTGGTACATACCTGTAGTCCCAAGAATGCTGAGGTTTGTATGGTCTTAACTACACAAGGAAAAAAAAAGATAAAAAAACAAAAAACACTAGACCAAAAACCCCCATACTGAGATAACTAACACATTCATAAGATGGTATGGGTGCATTCATGCAGAGAGATGCCCTTACTGCTTATCACTTTTTAAAGGGTCCACTTTTCAACACTTCATTAAGGATTATTATTCTAACAGGTGGTATGGATGAATGTGCTCAAAACACAGCAATGGTTTTTGGTGCTGTTCACCTGTTACAGAGACACTCTGAAGCATCCATTCTTTTTAACAGTTAATCATTTTCTATGTGCTAACAGCTGTGCTTGGACCTGAGGATCTCATCTTCCATCCCCAGAGTGCTGAGACTATGGGTGCCTAGCGTCTAAAAGTTCTTTCTATTAACATTTCACATTTCAAATAAAGAGTGTGGTGTCTCCTGACTGTGCCATGGGGTTGGAAAGAGGTCTCGGAGGTGAGGAGCACTTCCTGAAGACTTGCGTTCAGTTCTCAGCACCCACATAAAGCAGCTCACAATAACCTGTAACTTTAGATCCAAAGGAGCCTATACTCTCTGCTGGCCTCTAAGAAAATCTGATCACACATGAGGAACACATACACACATTCACTTTCACAGACATACATATAAATAAAAATATTTTAATACAAGTAATTTATAATTTTTCTAGTAATTTCAGCACTTAGTGGATGGAGGCAGGAAGTCGAAAAGTTTAAGATTGTTATTGTTCCAAGCTTATTTACTGCAGGCTGGCCTGAGCTACATGTGACTTTGTATCAATCAAAGGGGGAGTAGGGCAGTATAGAGGTGGCTTACTTGTTAATAACATTTACTCTATAATTACAAGGAACCAGAGTTTAGGTCCCAGCACTTATGTAGCAAGGGAGTGTTACCAAAAAGTGATGAGGCTTGGAGATGAAGGTTGCTGAGCATTGTTGGTTTCTAGCCCAGCCAAGAGACTTCTGCATGTACACTGCACTCACGTATTCACATACATATACACAAATATTTAACAAAACAAGGCTGGCAAGATAGCTTAGTAGATAAAGGTGCTTGTCACCAAGTCCAGTGACCTGAGTTTAATGCACAGAACTAGAACCAGTCTGTCTTTGGGCCACCAGCTCCCAAATAATGACATGAAGACTTTTTATTTATGAAAGCTTGACCTCAGCTTAGGTTTGTTCTCAACTAGCTCTTAAAATGTAAATTACCCCACTTACATTAATTTACACTCGGCCTGTGGCTTGTTACCTCTCCTCAATACCATACATCCCACTTCCTCCAAGTCTAACTGCTGAATCTCTCACCTCAGATTCTTTCCCAGAGTTCCTATCTCTGCCTAGAAGTCTTGCCTTTTCTCCCCTGCCTAGCCATTGGCTGTTCAGCTCTTCATTAAATCAATCAGAAGGTGCCTTAGGCAGGTGAGATTAAACAGAGATACATCTTCACAGTATTTAAAAAGATTATCCCAACATCTCCACATTTTAGTCCAATAAAAGGCTCTTTCTCTAATATCTATAAATTATATACAATAAGAACAATTATCAGGTAACAATTACATTCACAATGTCCAGTATTTGGCAACTTTTGAGAAAGTACTATATTATCTATTCTATCTTAGTAAGTCCAAAGTTTTGTATGTAACCATACAAATTTTATATGTACCCATATAAATAACTTTCTGTCATAACTTATATTACTATTCTAAAAATATTTTTTCAGACCTTAAAACATTTTCTTAGATAAACAACTTAAGCTTTTATGTCTCTCAACTTTTATAAACTTTACATCTCTTTTGTTAGTTTCTTTTCTGAACTTGCTAAAATGAAAAACTGTAAAACTATAACTGTTTATTCTTCAGCCCCATCAGATACTGGAGAAGGATAAATATTACCTGAATAAACAGGAAATACAGAGTAAGTACCTTCTAAAATTATAGAAATGACAGGGACAGGTAGTTGCCTAGACAGTTACCCAAGGTTCCTCTGCAATATTGGAGCATCCATCTTCGGACTTCAGGCCTAGAATATCTGACAAACTTTTCTGTGAAGCAGGAATTGTGAAGGACTGTCCTACCTTTCCTTGGCAAAGTTTGGCAGTCACCTTCTTTTGTGTCCTTCTTGTCCAAGTTGGACAGCATGCTGTCAGCAGTTGAGGCAAGGGCAGTTTCTTGCCCAGTGGCTAGTTTTGCCACTTTGAAAGCAAACTCCAGATGGAGGTTCTTCAGTACCCATCACTGTAAATGGAGTTTTCCTGTCCCAACTGCCCAGTCCCATATAACCGGCTCAGAGGCTGAATATGAATTATAAATGATTGTCTGATAGCTCAGGCTTGTTACTAGCTAACTCTTATATTTAAACATATTTCTATTAATCTATTAAGCATATTAATCTATTCAGCATATTTCTATTAATCTATGTATTGGCACATGCCTCGTGGCTTTATGTCCTCTAGCAAGTCTTGCTTCCTGGGTGGCTGGCTGGCATCTCTCTGACTCGGCCCTTTTTTCCATCATTCTCCTAGTTTGGTTGTCCCACCTATAATTCCAGCCTGGCCATTGGCCAATCAGCATTTTATTAAATGGATTCAAGTGACAAATCTTTATAGTGTACAAGAGGATTATTCCATAGCATATCATTTTCTTTGAAGCAGATTGGTGCTGCCAGGAGCAGACATGTCTCACTGTCATGAAAAGTCTTATGTTATTAAAACAACTTAAATGCCACATTCTGTAGATCTCTTAAGTGTTTGAAGACCATCTGTCTATCTAAAATATACCTGTTTAACCTTGAAAACATACCTAACATGACTAAGTTTGATTGCTATAGGTGACTAACTACAAATTTGCATTTCTTAATTATCCTAAACAGTCTGTAATAGTAGTTTTCAAGGACTAGAACTTTACATTACAATTTTAAATGAGCTGCATAGGTATAATACCTTAAACAAGGGTAGAAACATATAAACAGTATGTTGTAACACAAATAACCTTAAATTTGTATCAATATATAAAAACCCATACCAACATAAAATATTTGAGACTAGTAGCTGCTTTTTAGTTTAAAAGTAGATTCAATAATCTACCCTTTTATCCAATCATTCCTATATCCTCCCCCCCACCCCCTTTTACTTTTCAGAAAGAGATCCAGAGATCCAGCCCATCTCTCAGGAATGTGGGCATTGTGATCTTAAAATGCTTCCTGCTGACTGTGGGCAATGGCATCTTTAGGGGTTCCTGAGAAAATTGGGATAATGGTCAAGTCATGAGAGAGCTGGCTGTATAATTTTTGTCCAGTCCTTGTGTTATGGGAAAGTGCAGGGCTTATCTGAAGTCCCGACTGGAGCAGTCTGTGAGGCTGGATCATCTCTGCTAGCCACTCTGAAGTTGTCTGGATGTAGATTTTTGAGGAAATGGCAATGGGGGCATTCTGAGAGGCTGAGTTACCTGGGCTACCTGTCTTCATTGATGTCTTGACCTTTAGTTCTGAAAACATTCAAACTTTTAAAGGCAACATACATATCTGCATAAATACAAATATTGAATGTGTGGTGTGCACAAATCAGCTAAAGATGATTCTCTGCTCTATATTTGATCAGGAAAAGACATCTGTCAAATTTAGAAGTCCATTTGGACTGCATAACAAAACTGTAATATAAATCTCCATCCATGCCATATGAAAAGATGGCATGTAATAATAAGTCATGAGGACTCTGTAGCCATAAGATTTATCATCTCATCTAGTCTCAGAACTGTTCTCATGTAGAGGGATCAGCATATACATCACCTGTCTTGTAGAGTCTCTTGGTTTCTTCATTCATGTCTGTGGTCAAATTTTTTCAGGAGATCTCCCCCAGTCAAATCTGATCTTTATCAATTTTGAAGGAATCCATAGCTTTTTGTTTCCTGTGGAAAGAAAGGCATAACCTCGCCCATTCTCATCAACACATTTCTTGAATTCCATTCTGAAGTTAAGACATTCTTAAAATATACAGGCTGGTGTAATTAAGCAGTTTCCCCACAATCCAATGTCTCTAAGTAACTGTTGTGTTTTTCTCATTAGTACTTAAAACATTTAAAGTTAATAAAGCACTACATAGGGTTCAAATGCCTGCTAGTATGGTATTTCCCACCCTTTCCCTGTATATTATCTTCTGAGCATCAGTCTGCCATTTTACTAGCTTAAAAGTTATCTTTTTTTTTTAAATGGAGTCTTATTCTGTATGAATTTATGAACTTTTTATAGTGAATATACCATCATTTTCCTATGTCAATAAATGTACCTTATAAGTGTAACTTTTTTGCTTTGAAAAGTGTCTTACAATGTAGCTCTGGCTGGCCTGGAACTCACTATGTAAGCTAGACTAGCCTGGAGCTCACAGAAATCCACCTGCCTCTGCCTCCTGGAAGTTGAGGGTTCCCACAACCACATCTGGCATAAGTGTAAATCTCATTGGCTGATTAATTTCCTATATTGAGAATAGGTTTCTGGGGCTGCAGAGATGGCTTAGAGGTTAAGAGCACCGACTGCTCTTCCAGAGGTTCTGAGTTCAATTCCCAGCACCCACATGATGGCTCAACAACCATCTGTAATGAGATCTGGCACCCTCTTCTGAATACATGACAAATAAATAAATTAAAAAAAAAAAACAAAGAGAATAGATTTCTGATGATGCTTGGATCCTTCATTACTGTTCAGTCTTCGTTTTTTCAAGACAGAGTTTCTCTGTGTACCCCTGGCTGTCCTGGAACTCGCTCTGTAGACCAAGCTGGCCTCAAACTCAGGGATCTGCTTGCCTCTGCCTCCTGAGTGCTGGGATTAAAGGTATGCAACCACAATGATCAGCAATTACTGTTCATTCTTTGAGAGGTATTATTTGAGGTTGGACAGATGGGTGTGGTGGTATTGTGTTCCCCAAAATATTGTGTACTCTAATAAACTAATCTGGGGTCAGAGAAAAAAACCAGCCACTAGCTACAGAGGCTAGAAAATGGTGACACTAATGCCTTTAATCCTAGCATTCCAGAGGCAGAAATCCCTCTGGAACACTGTGAGTTCAAGGCCACATTGGAAACAGCCAGGCATAGTGACTCATGCCTTTAATCCCAGAAAGTGATGGCAGAAAGCAGAAAGGTATATAAGGCGTGAGGACCAGGAACTAAATTAGTTAAGCTTTTGGCTGGTTAAGCATTCAGGCCTTGAGCAGCACAGTTCAGCTGAGATCCACTTAGATGAGGACTCAGAGGCTTCTAGTCTGAGGAAACAGGATCAGCTGAGAAACTGGCAAGGTGAGGTAGCTGTGGCTTGTCTGCTTCTCTGATCTTCCAGCATTCACCCCAAAAACTGGCCTCAGGTTTGATTTTATTAATAAGTACTTTTAAGGTTCATGCTACAGCTGGCTAAAAAGCTAAGAGTGCATGCTGCTCTTCTAGAAGACCTGAGCTCTGTTCCACACTGGGCAGCTCACGATGGCCTGGGATGCCAGCTCCAGGGAATTCAATGCCCTCTTCTGGTCTCTGCAGGCATATGCAAACGTGTGACACACATACACATAAATTCAATACACACCAGTAAAAATAAATAAAAAGAGATTACTGTTTAAATATCAAACAAGTTTAAGGTACTGAGACTATCAGACCTTTAATGGAGGCAGTATCTTGACATGGTGGCATCCACCTGTAATTCTAGCACTTGGGTGCTGTTTGTTTCTGCTCTTTTGGGGGCCCGCCACCCAGCTCCCAAATAATTCACACACGGAGGCTTATCCTTAATTATGAATGCCTGGCCTAAGCTTGGCTTTTTTCTTGCCAGTTTTCCTTAAGTTACCCCATCTACCAAAGCCTCTGGGCTTTTCCTGTTCTCTTATGTCTGTAAATCTTACTCTTACTCTGTGGCTGGGTGGCTGGCCCCTGATGTCCTTCTCCTTCTCTGGCTACTTCTTTTTTCTTCTTGCTCACATCCTCCAAAAAGCCATTGGGCTTCTCCTTGCTCCTCCTTAAGAACCCTTTCCACCTGGATCCTCCCTAGCACTTCCTGTCAGCTAGTTGCTGACCCAGCCTCCTCACCAGAGGTGAATTTTATTTAATCAAACATACCTTTGCATCATTAAACAAATGTTCCAGGGCATAAACAAAAGTAACACACCTTAAAATAATATTCTACAACACTTGGGAAATTGAGGGAAGATGATTTTGGATTTGAGATCAGCCAGGGTTTCATGATAAAATTGTGTTTCATTAAATAATAATAATAATAACAAAGGTCAGTAATGCAGTTAAGCCTTTTAAAAATGTCCAACCTACATTCCTTTCAAAGGGAAATGACAGCATATTGTGTGAAAAAGTGTTTTGTTGCAGGAGGTATTTAAATGTATTGATGAAAAACATCATGGACCAGGTTCAAATTATTGCCCATGAAGCCATCTGCTGCTAAACACAATCTGAAGCCCAGGCTAGAAACATCTTAGCCTCAAGAAAATTTTTCTCAGGCAGATTTCATGTTTAGTTTGTCTTAATCCTCTTTAAAACTTAAAACTTTGAATTGTCACAAATATAAATACAAGAAGTTTCTTTCTTTCTTCCTCCCTCCCTTTCTGTTTCAATTTTTTGAGACAAGGTTCCTCTGTGTAGACTCTGTAGACCAGGCTGGCTTCAAACTCATGGATCCACTTGCCTTTGCCTCCCAAGTGATAAGATTAAAGGTGTGTGCCACTACCACCCAGCAAAAAGTATTTCTCAGTATCATTACATTTACAAATACTTACAGATAAACATAAAATCAACTGATTCTTTTCCTTCATTCTTTTCATATATAGAAATAAATGCATCATTTTGTCTCCTGCTGCGGTTTTTACAGAAATGTAAAATGATTACTAGTGAACACCAAATTCAGGCCAGTGGCTGCTAATGCTAGGTAAAAGGAGTATATTTTGGGGAGTAAGAGAACTAAAGTTCCCATCATTAGATAAAATATAAAGCAAATTGTAGAAAAATGTGTAAGTTCAACCTATAAAAGAATGCACATATATAGTCTAGCCACTTGCGCCTTATAGTAGTGACCTCTAGGCTTCTGCAGGTACCAAATCTATGTCCTGGCCTAGTCTTACCACCTTCTCCTTCACTTTAGCCAACATTTAGGCTTCTTCTAGGACCTGCCATACCTTTATTCACCCCCCAGGACCCTTTGTACTACCTCTACCATTTCACTCTATACCCAGACTTCCCACATCCTTCTCTAGGATCTAGCCTGGTGACTGACTACTCCTGACCTTTTCATACATACCCTTTCCATAATCTTCAAGATTTTGTCGGGGTCCCACAGCCAGAGCACAAGCCTAGTTTTACCTTTCCAGCCTTCATGGCAGAGGAGATCTAGGGTCGGGCCAGTGTCCTCTTTACCTATCTGCCATATCACAGAATTCTACATCAATTCCAATCTTTCCACTCAGAACTATCAACTCCACACTCCCAGCTTGGAACAGGAAGCAAATCCTGTATGCCAGTCTAGTCCCCTTTGTCCACTTGACTTCATTCCACTCAAGACAGTCCCAATCTGCCCCCATATATTTTTTCTCCCCCACACTGCCCTATCTATAACGAACTTAAAACTAACAAAGTCCACATGCTCAGATCTTATCACAGTAAAACCAACAATATGAAAGTTCAAGTCAGTATCTTCTCCCCCAAACCTACCAGTCCTGTAGAAATGTTTCCTCGTGAGAATTACCTAGGTGAACTTCAAGACAAAGAAATTAAAAGAACAGTCATAAACCTTCTCAGAATACAAGAAGTTGAAAGGAGACAGAAACAGCTCAGGAAAACGAAGCAGAAAGA
The DNA here is from genome assembly GCF_903995425.1 of Onychomys torridus. Taxonomy (NCBI): domain Eukaryota; kingdom Metazoa; phylum Chordata; class Mammalia; order Rodentia; family Cricetidae; genus Onychomys; species Onychomys torridus. The sequence goes on from NC_050455.1 coordinate 5,540,193, forward strand.
GTTTAAGGGGATAAACATGAGTGATGCCCAAGAAAACACAAAGACAAGGCTGATGGAAATGATGAAGATAATTCAGGTTTTGAGGATGGAATTCAATAAAGGGATAGAAGCACTGAAGAGGACTCATGCTGCAGTGAAGATAGAGATAAAACACTCAATAGACATTCTAAGGGAAGCCTTTCAAGTAAAATGAACCAAAACAGAAGCCAGAATATCAGGTTTCAAAGATAAAATAAAGGATCTAGACCAAATAAGTAATAAACATGAAAAAATTTAAAATACACAGGAAATGAGAAACAAAATAAAACAAAAACAAAACAAAACAAAACCTTTGAATTATAGGCATAGAGGGAGAAAAATTCCAAGTCAATGGCATAGACCAGATTTTCAATAAGATGACAGAAAAAAACTTCCCCAACTAAGGAAAGACACGACCATACAGATTCAAGAAGCACAGAGAACACCAAACAGACAAGACCAGGAAAGAAAACCCCCAGAGCACATGACAGTCAAAACATTGAGTATACATCACAAAGACAGTGTATGGAAAACTGAAAGAAAAAAACAAACTTGGCAGTAACCAATAGCTCTCACAAGATCTACTCAACAAAAGGGACACTATTCCTGGAAATCTAACTACTCAGTGCTAGTGAAATCATGGTTACTGGAGGAGAACCTATAACTGCTGGGGGATGTATTTCTGTATGCTGTGAATATATGTTGTTCCCATTAGTTAATAAATTAGCTGCTCTGGCCTATGGCAAGGCAGCTTTGAGGTAGGTGGGAAATCCAAGCAGAGAGACAGGAAGAAGAAAGGCGGAGTCTGGGGAGATGACCACACGGCCAGGAGAGAGATGGCAGCCTGTTGCTCAAGGAACAATGTGCCAGCAGACCTGTAAGCCATGGCAAAACATAGATTAATAGAAATGGGTTGATTTAAGATAGAAGATAGCAAGAGGCCTGCCATAGACTATACAGTATGTAAATAATATTAAGCCTCCGAGTGATTATTTTATAACTGGCTGAGGGACCACAGGGCTGGATGGGACCGGAGAAACCTTCCAACTACATACAACCACAAATTTACTAAAGCAGCATAACCCATAACAACAATCTACAGACATTTGTCCTTATATCCACAGATAAAAAGTAGTCTTCACCCCTCTCCAGGGAAACCTCTCTTTGCAATAGTTGAAGACTGCTATAGAAAACTAGAACCAACAGGAATGCAGTTGTTGAGCCTGGTCCCGATGGGTACATTTACAAATCACTTTTGTACCCAAAGCTCAGGGAGCATAGCAGAATCAGGAGCTACATCCATAGTCTCACCAACATGATTACTCAGATATGAGCAGAACAAGGTTGACACCAATGGACAGGGAAAAGCCCATGAGGCCTTAAGCCTACACAAAGAACTACAGGCAACTGAGTAAAACTGGTAACTGGAGGGGTGGCCCTCCCCAGGGAAGAGCACACCAATTGGTTGTCTAGTGCAAAATAGCACTGAAAACATACATACAAGTAACGCTATATGGATTTAACATGTTCTATTTGGGAATATATGTACATATACAAATACATATATGCATGCAATAATTGATGAAAAAGGAGACTATGAATTTGAATGAGGATGGGAAGGGATACATGGGAGGTTTGGAGGGAAGAAAGGGAGGTAGGGAATGTAACTGTCTTAGTCAGGGTTTCTATTGCTGCAATGAAACACTATGACCAAAAAGCAATTTGAGGTGGAAAGTGTTTATTTGATTTACACTTCCCTATCACTGTTCATCATCAAAGGAAGTAGGCTAGGAACTCAAGTGGAGCAGGAACTTGGACGCAGGAGCTGATGCAGAGGCCATGGAGGGATGCTGCTTACTACACTGCTCCCCGTGGCTTGTTTGGCCTGCTTTTTTATAGAACTTAGGACTACCTGCCTAGGGATGGTACCAGTTACAATGGGCTGGGCCCTCCCCCACCAATCACAGCTGGATGTTATGGAGGCATGTTCTCAACTGAGGCTCCTTCCTTTCAGTTAACTCCAGCCTGTGTCAAGTTGACAGAAAACCAGCCAATACAGTAATTAAAATACAATCTCAAAAAAAAAAAAAAAAGGGCATGGTTGACAAAGTATTCAGGGCCTGTGTTTGTGGGCGTGGCTTTCCCTAGCCCAGCGTGAGGCAGAGGCTGTCACCAAAGGTTAAAAAAATAATAATGAAGAAGGTCAGGTGTGGTGGCTATGCTGGAACAGAAAAAACAAGGTGAACACATCTCCTCAGCTTTTGATAGACAGAACTGAACTTTAAATAGTCTCCACTATTTTTGCTTTGCTTGAATGTTGTTTGGCTCTATTCAATACATCGTCTTAGCAAGTAATTATTGTATACCTTTTGATGAATCAACGTTGGCATCACCCAGACTAGTTTGAATCTCTGTTCTTTGTATAAATTCCTTTTTCAACAGCAGGATTTATAGGAGCCCATTAGTCTAAGGCATCTGAGGCAAACTTCTTTCCCAATACTGTGCTTCTGACTTTAACCATCCTGTTAAGTCCCTTGAACTGAAGCAATCACTGAAAAGAAAAAGGAAGTGCATTTTAGTGAGCAGCACCCAGAAGCTGCTCTATACTGTCAAGGTCCATTTCCTGAACTTCATTTAGGGGAGTCAGTATCAATGTAAGTAAGTGATCAGGAAAATCGTGGAATGCTTGGGTGGGGGATGGGGAGATCTGTAAATGGACTGGGTCACCATATAAGTTTAGTTTGTTTTGAGATATGGACTGCCAAAGCTGGCCTTGAGCCCTCCACCCTCCTGCCTCTACTTCCTGGGTTTATAACCTTTCACTATTACACCCAGCATGAACAGAGTTTTCACCTGGACTGGCTATGTGAGACAGACAGTGGAAGAGCTGGAGACTTCGAGAGCACATGAGTGAGTAATGTCCAGAGGGGTTCACAGAGATGGAGAAGACCAAAACTGAATGACAGATTACCTGCTGTTTTAGTCATTTGGGACCATATGACTGCAACAAAAGCACTACCCTCCATCAGCATAACCAGTAAAGGTGTTTCTCACCAAGCCTGATGACCTGAGTTCAATGCCCAGAACCCACATGGTGGAAGAAGACAGCTGACCCCTGACCTGCACACACACAGTGGCATGTCCACGCCCCCATCCCTAAATCCAACAGATATCTGAAGTCTGGATAGTCCAAGAAAAATAGAGTTGGTTATCTGGTAAAGGATGTCTTCCTAGACCGCCCTCTTTTTATTATACCCTTACTGGGCATAGCAGGAGAGGCAAAGGAATTCTCTCAGAACTCTGATTATTTATATAACTAGTTTGTTTATTTTATTTTTGGCAGGCAAGACAGGGTCTCATACTATAGCCCAGGCTGGCCTCACACTTGTTGCGATCCTCTACCTGCAGGTTCCCACGAGTGCTTTGCTTGATTATTATTTTATTATTTTGAGACTGGGTCTCACTATGTAGCCTTGGCTGACTTGAAACTTACTGTGTAGACCATGTTGGCCTTGAACTCACAGAGATCCACTGCCTGTCTCAGCCATTCCAGTGCTGGGGTTAAAGGTATACACTGTCAAGCTTGTCTGATTATTTTATTTTTTAAATTTACTTTATTTTTAATTACATGTATGTGCCTATGTGTGGGTGTGTGAACATGAGTGCAGGTGTCCACAGAGGACTGAGGTGTTAGAGATCCCTGGATGGAGCTGGAGTTACAGATGGTGTGAGCTATCTGATGTGGGTGCTGGGAATTGAATTCAGGTCCTCTGAAAGAGCAGTAGGTGTGCTTACCATCAAGCCATCTCTCCAGCACTATTTTAGGGTTCAATATTTAATTTTTTTTCTTTTTAAAAGAATGTCTTGCTATGTAGCCCTGGCTGGTTTGGAACTTGCTGGTATAGTCAAGACTGTTGGGACACAGAGTATGTAGCCAAGACAGGCTTTGAACTCCCGATCTTTCTGCTTGAATCTTCCCAGGGCTGGGATTCTCGGTGTTCATCCCCACACCTCACTGCAACAAGTTCTATCTGTATATTTACAGGTTACAAAGTGCTGTGTCATGCATGCATAACTGGAGGACGATTAAATCACGTTACAGAAATACTTCACATACTTAGTATTTTTGTAGGGGGAGGTGTCTCTTGTTTTAGAGCTTCATGATTTAATCATCTCCCAGAGGCCCAATTTCCTAATGCTTACACTCTCAACACATATTTGGGGTAAACACTCTGAGCCAAGCACCTGCATACTTGCAAAATTTCCCTAGGATAGTGTAATTCTGTACAAAATGATCTTATGATAGGTATGCAGTAAAGGCGTCTTCTCTGGCTAGATCACGGAGAATGTTTGCAAGGGACTACTGCCCCGAGCAAGCTTCAGTACTGCACTTAAGATCTTAGGAGCCGGAATTTGAAGATGAACCAGAAGACCTGTCCTAACTTCCCAGAAGATGACACGTAAACAATGTAAATAAACTAGGACATGGTCAGCATTTAGGAAGCTGAGACTTTAGGATTTCTACACTTTCAAGGACAGAATGCTCACACAGTGAGTTCGAGATCATCCTGTACTACAATTCGAACGCCTATCTAACAAAACAAATGCCAGGGGTGGAGGAGGTGCAAGCCTTCAATCCTAGCATGCCGGAGGCAGAGGTAAGCCGGCTCTCTGCGTCCCAGGCCAGCCAGGGCTAGATAGTGAGGCTCAGTCTAAAACAAAAAAAAACCCAATAAATAAATGAACAAATACGCTAGTAGGGGACAGAGACATAAAAATGTTTTTTTTTTTTCAGTTTATATTTTAGGTATTTCAAGTCTAAAATAATATCTCACAAAGATACATTTCTAAAGACGATAAAATTACACACTCTTCTGATTTTCACAATGTCAACGGTAATGAAAAATTTTGCAGGGCTTTTCAGTGACGCCGGGGTAAAAAAAAACCCAAAAAAACCAGAAACCGGACAAACCCGAAGCGGGATGAATTACTGAACTTTGCCTTCTCCGAAATCAGTTCTCCGCATTTTCTCCTAAAGTGTAGCGTCCCCGGGTGGAGTCCCTCCGAGGCGACAGCCGGGTCCAGCCCGCGGAGGCGCGCCGTGTCCCAGCTCTCCGGCGCCGCTCGCCCCCAGCACGTGATAACTTCCCGGGAACCTGCGCCGGAGCGCTGGGGCGTGCGGAGGACGCTTCCGAGCCACTCCGGGGCGGGGCCTCGTGACGTCACGAGCGCATTCCTCTCGCTAGCCAATCAGAAGGCCGGACGCCAGGGAAGCCCCGGGCGGCGGGGGCCGCCGGGGCGCGTGCGCACGGGCCTCCGCGTGGCTATATAAACATGGCTGGCAGCGGCGCGCGGCTGGCGCTGCGGAGCGCGTTTGGGTCGCCTCTGGACGCCGCGGGTCTGTAGGGTTTTGAAATTTCTGGCGGGGAAGCGCAGAGTTCAAGCTCCCCGGGTGGGAACTGAAGTGACGGCCCGAGGGAGCTGCCGGCCCGGGCGCTTCTGCGGCGGGACCGACCGGGGCTCAGGCGCGCACGTGTGGGCGCCGCCGAGGGAGTGCCGGGCGGTGTCGCCTGCGGCCGGGCCCGGAGCGCGCGTGTGTGCCCCGGGATGCTGCGGCGCCCGGACTGCACCCGAGTCGGCCGCCGCCTGCCCCGGCTCGCCTCCCCTCAGCTCCGCGAAGGGCAGCGCCGCTGCCGCTGAGTCCCCGAGGGGATGCCGGCGGGCCTGACGGAGCCGGCGGGAGCCGCTGCTCCGGGGGTCGCCAGCGCCTCGGGGGCCGTGACCATGGCCTCCGCCGCCACGCTGCCCGTGCGGGTGGAGAGCACCCCGGTGGCCCTGGGCCCTGTGACTAAGGCTCCTGTCAGTGTCTGCGTGGAGCCCGTGGCGCCCCAGCCCCTGCCATCCCCAGTGGGGACTCTAGTGACCAAAGTGGTTCCTGTCACCGCTCTTCCTAAACTCAGCGGCCCTAGGCTGCCCGCTCCTCAGATAGTCACCGTGAAAACTCCCGGCACCACGACGATCCAGCTGCCTGCTAATTTGCAGCTGCCTCCAGGTATGTGGATCGCCTCTGCTCGCCTGAGGTGGCTCGGGGACGTGGCAGCACCCATGTAACTGAGGAGCTTAGAGCCAAGAGAGCCCTCCATACTCTTGATGTTGCAGCGAGCCTTACCGTTCATGTATCCTCTAGGTTCATCAGTGCATTTCCTATTTAAGAACACGATCTTTCCACCCAAGTGACACAGTCAGATCTGGAAGACTCACTTTCTAGATGGCCCTGGAGGCATTGGCTGGTACCTGGGTGGGGACATAGGAATTAGTTGAAGTTAATTTTCGTGTGGAGAAAGGACCAGTAAAAAGATGACTTTTTTTTTTAAGTTTTTTGAAACTTAAGGCAAAGAGGTATTTATTTATTTATTTATTAAGCAAGCTAGAATAAGTTCACAGCAGAAGTGATTACTTTTTTTCATTTTATTCATTCATTCATTCATTTATTTTCCCTTTGAGACAGGATCTCTTGTAGCCCAGGCTGGCTTTGAGCTCCCTGTTTAGGGAAGGATGACTTTGAACTCCTCTTGTTTCCTTCCAAGAGCTAGGATTACTTGTGTGTACCACTGCACCTGACCAAATGCTGCTTTCTACGCCGTCTTAGATGTGCAATAAATGTAATTGTAAGTTAGAAGATTCCTTTTGGTAGGGAGCAAGTGTCCAGGTTGACCTATCTGAACTGTGCAACTGTTGTATTTGACATGATGTGAAGAGTGTTAATGATTCTTTAGTTGCTTTTTATCTGTTGGATGCTTCTGTTGGGCTGTTTTGCTTTGTGATCATTTGCGTGTTGTAAATCTCTGACTGTTGTGTTGTCATGTTCTCCTTAATTGAAAAATACCTTGAAATTTGTCTTCTATTAATTTTGCTAAGAAGAAATTGGAAATCCAACATGTTGGTAGTTAGCCCTAAAAAATTATCTGGCGAGAGAACCAAGGTTCAACCAAGAGTGGCGGCGGCGGCGCACGCCTTTAATCCCAGCACTCAGAAGGCAGAGGCCGTCCTGGTCTACAGAGCCAGGGAGTTCGAGGACAACCAGGGCTACACAGAAAAATACTATTTCAACCCCCTCCCCTCCAAAAAAGAAAGAGAACCTTGATTTGTGTGGTAATGAAGTGGAAACATAAATTGAAGAGGTTTCTTTAGTGTCCCCTGGCAAAAGGACAAGGACTTTTTTTTTTTTTTTGGTGGGGTAGGAGGGTGTGTAGAATAGTTTCGTGTCAACTTCATACAAACTACTGTCATCTGACAGGAGGAAGCCTCAGTTGAGAAAATGTCTTCATAAGACAGGGCTGTAGGCAAGCCTGTAGGGCATATTCTTAATTAGTGATTGATGTGGGAGGGCCCAGCCCTTTGTGAGTGGTGTCATCCCTGGGCTGGTGGTCCTGGGTTCTATAAGAAAGCAGGCTGAGGAAGCCATGGGGAGCAAGCCAGTGAGCAGCACCCTCCATGGCCTCTGCATCAGCTCCTACCTCCAGATTTCTGCCCTGTGGGAGTTCCTGTCCTCATTGCTTTTGATTATTAAACCCTTTCCTCCCAAAGTTGCTTTGGTCCTGGTGTTCATAGAAACCGTATTTAAGACAGGGCGCTAATGCTGTATTTGGTTGTGGACATGCTGAGCACACTATGTTCTGCACATTTCACAAAGCTCTTTCAGTACAAGTGGAGTACACAAGATACCTCCATTTGTAAAGACCTGTAATCATTGGATACAGTGTTTGTCAGTTCTAAATTGCTCTCCTGCCTACAGTCTTACAAAGTAGTTGAGAATATATTTGAATGAAATTACCTGCTGATTTGTTACAATATACATTCTTGTCTACTCCCTGAAATTTTTTTCTTTTAGAAACAGTCAAAAATTGCCAAGGGGGAAAGCTTGTTGATAAGTTGTAGCAAGTTATTTACTGCGAGCTTGCCATGGTAGCCACTTTTAATACATTATTTATGTTCTTTGATTCTCTCCTCATAATGGGCAGCTAGCAATAAGGAGAAGAAGTCTGTAAGGGTAGACAATTGCCCAATGCCAGGCAAGAATCTCGGTAGAACTCAAAGGGAATTTGAGTCCAGGTCTTTTTAGCTAACTCTGAGGACAATGCTGTGTTTACTGTATGAATGTGTACAGTATACTTCATGGAACATCAGTGCTGAAAAGTAAAGATTTGTAAGTAAAAACTAGTATTTTCTAAATCAAGAAACCCAAACTGAAATGTCCGTGAGTTTCATTATAGCAAAATAAGATCACAGCCTACGTCTTTATAATATAGAGTTGCTTGGGGGAATTTTCTACTGGTGTGGAGCATAAAAACCAATAGAATGAAATGACATTGACTCACTGTAGGTTTTAAGTTCTATACAATTCAGATGTGTTAATAATTAATAGTTGGTTACTGAAGAATATGTCTGTCAGGTTTTTTTGTTTTGTTTTGTTTTTGTTTTTCAAGACAGGGTTTCTCTGTAGCTTTGCGCCTTTCCTGGAACTAACCCACAGAGATCCACTTGCCTCTGCCTCCAAATGCTGGGATTAAAGGCATGCACCACCACTGCTTGGCTTGTATGTCAGTTCTTAATTTACTGAGGTAAATACTTTTGAGTTCTTTCAGATTTTCTTTTGACTAAAATTGTTTTTAAAAATACTAATATTTGTCCAGGTCTGAGGGTACACAACTCTGTAATTTTAGCACTCAGGAGTTCAAAGGCCATGCTCAGGCCTATAATTCCAGTGAGGAAGTTGAGGCAGGAGGATTGCCTCAGGTTTGAGGCCAGACTGGCCTTCAGTGCAGTGTGAGACCCCATCTCAAAGCTAGGAGCTGGGTAAATGATTTGGCTGCTTAAAAGCCTAGCAACAACAGCCTGAGTTTGTTCTCTTAGAGCAGTGGTTCTCAACCTTCCTGATGCTGTAAACCTTTCATACAGGTCTTTATGTTGTGCTGACACCCAACCATTACATTGCTTCATTGCTACTTCATAATTTTGCTTCCGTTATGAATTGTAATGTAAATATCTGCTGTGCAGGATATCTGATAGTAACCCCTGTGAAGGGTCATTCTACCCTCAAAGGGTCACAACTGTCAGATTGAGAACAACTGCCTTAACAGAACCCATGTCCAAAGCTGGATGTAGAGGTATACATCTTTAATCCTTGTCATCCTTAAGTGAGATCAGAGACAAGACAGGAAAAGAGAGGCTGCTTCAAAACAAGGTGTAAGGAGAGAAATGACTCCCTGAGAGCTACCCTCTGCCTTTATATACATGCTCCACACTACCTAAGAAAATCTTAACAGAAATGTGTTTGTTTAAACACATCCAACCACAGGGTCTGTAAATAAAACATAAGTGGGCATTTGTGGGGAAATAAAAGGTTTCTGTCTTCAGTATTTTCTTAGTAAACATGTAGGACTTTTAGGTCCAGTTGTGGTCATTTCTGAATCAGTTTAATCATAGTGTAGTGGCGTGGTTCATTTTTTCTTTTTGTATCTGTAGTTATCCTTCCAGAGAAAGTGACAGCAGTCAAGTTTGCCCTAGTGTATGTTCCCAGCCCCCCTACTATGGTGGTACTATTACACAACTTAGTGTTCCTGCGTGCTTGTGTTCTAGTTCTGGCTGCCCTACACCTTGCTGCAGCCATAACACACTCTTTGTAGTCCAGGCTGACTTTAGCTCCCCTGGTTTTAGTATTACAGGCATTCTGGGGTTACAGGTGCGAACTACCATTCCTAGCTTCCTGAGTTGTGTGTATGTATAGATGTATGTAAGAATTTTTAAAGGTTTTGGCTGTGCTGGGGATTGAATATAAGGCCTTGTGTGGGCTAAGCAAGTGGTCTACCGCTGAGCATCCCCAGGCTCCTTAATTTTTAAATAGCAGCTTCCAGGCTGGGTATGGTGGTGCACACCTTTAATGTCAGCACTCAGGTTGCAGAGGCAGGCAAATCTCTAAGTTTGAGGCCAGCTTAGTTACATAGTGTGTTCAAGGACAACCAGGCCTATGTAGAGAGACCTTGTATTAAAAAAAAGTAATAGTAATTAATAATAATAATAACAGCTTCATTGAAATGTAATTTTTGTAATTATATTTCAAAATCAGAACCTATTGCTGGGCACTTTAATCCCAAGTACTCAGGAGGTGGAGGCAAGTGGAACTATGAGTTTGAGGCCAGCCTGCTCTACATAGTGAGCTTCAGGACAGCCAGAACTATGCAGAGAAACCCTGTCTCGAAACAAAGCAAACAAAGGAACCTGTTTGCAGTGACTGTTAAATTTTATTTAGACACCTAAGATGTGTAGTCTTTGAAAGAAAATACATGTATACCTTCTCTATTCTGTGATACCATTTTTATGTTTGCTTTTCATTTACCGTTATAGGATAACTAGTTTTGTTATAAACTCAAAAGCATAATATTTCTTCTTTTCTCTCTCCCCTCTGGAGACAAGGTGTTAATGTGTAACCCAAAACAGTTTTGAACTTGTAACCCTCTTGTCTCTGCTTTCAGAGTCTAGGATTACAGATGTGTTCGTTAAGTAAGCCCAGCAAAAGCTTACTTTTGATTACTTATTATACTTTGAGTGGGTGCTTACATGTAAGTTAGAAGACAGCTTGTAGGAGTCAGTTCTCTATTTCTACCATGTGAGTTCCAGGTCTTTAATTCATGTTCTTAGGCTTGGTGGCAAGCTCATTTACCTCCTAAGCCATCTCAGTAGCCAAAAAGTTTAATTTTTAATGGCAGCATAATTTATTATTTAATAATTCCCTTATTCATATAATTTGATTTTTTTTTTTTTTTGGTTGTTGTGTTTTTTGTTTTGTTTTGTTTTGTTTTGTTCTTTTGGTTTTTCAAGACAGGTTTTCTCTGTGTGGCCCTGGCTCTCCTGGAACTCCTCTGTTTGTAGACGAGGCTGGACTCGAACTCACAGAGATCCACCTGCCTCTGCCTCACAAGTGCTAGAATTAAAGGCATGCATCACCACACCTCGCTGGTTGCTTATTTTTTATTATTTACTAAAGTAGATGTTTTTTTATTTAGGTTATGTTACGCACTATGATTTTTTGGTTGGGATAGATAATATGGCCAACAGCATATTTGGTTATTACTGATAATTGGAATATGAGCTCAATACTATGAATACAACAATAAGTGAGGTAAACATTTCTCTCTTGAAAAAAATCCAGTAGATTTTCTGGGTTTCCATAGATAACTTTGGCTTAATTTTTCTCTTAACAATGTTATTTCTGAAAAGTAATCAATGCATGCATAAAACTAGCAACACATATGCAAAGTAAGTCACTTGAAGTCTTACGTGTCTGATTTTTAAAGATGAAATTTAATAGAGAGAAATAAAACCTGCTTTGGCAAATCAATCTCTGTTTTGACCAGTGAAGAGTGGTGATTTAATTTTCTTTTTTATTCAATTTAGGAAATGAGAAAAGGGGCAATATAAGTGGTTTTAAACTCTATGTAGGAAATTATCATATGAAAAATTAGAGGAATTTGACCCATGGTACCTAGAGAAGAATGCAACTTAGATAGACATATTTACAGGACTAAGTGTGAAAATGTAACTACGCTCATTTTGTGTGGTTGTAAAAGTAACCATATGTCCTATGGATGCTAAAGGGAGACACGCTCTGTTTGCATATTAAGGAAGGGCTTTGTGCTCCTAGTCTGCCTTTGAAAGAGCGACTGCTGTGTGTCTCATTTTTCCTAACTCTGGGTTATTTGAGAAGAAACTAGAAGGTTAAGAGTTTTTCTGGATCTTGATTTTTATAGATCTGCTATTCTTTCAGGGCATTATTTACAAATGCCAAGAATATGAAAAAACCAGAGAGCTTCCATCCAGATCAGACTCTGCCGTTTAAAATACAAGAGTTCACACAGTAAAAAAAAAAAATAGATCTTAGATTATGTGTGAGGGAGAGAATGGATACTAGTCCACTTTTAAAATCTTATTATTTATAGAGGAAAGGTAATCTGTTACCCAATGTATGATTTTTTTTTATGTATTTTTTTAAAACTTCTTGAGACAGTTTCTCTGTAACAGCCTTGGGTGTCCTGGAACTTGTTCTGTAGACCAGGCTGACTTTGGATTCATGAAGATGTACCTGTCTCTGCCACCCAAGAGCTGGGATTAAAGGCGTGCACCACCACCACCCTTTTTGAGACCAGGTTTCTCTACTGTCTTGGAACTCTTTGTAGATAAGGGTGGACTTGAACTCAGTGATCTGCCTGCCTCTGGAGTGCTGAGGTCAAAGGTGTGCGCCACCATGCCTGGCCTAAATTAGTGAATTTTCCTAAGTTTTTCATACTACCTCAGTTTAGATTAATCCACCCTGTACCCACTCCTCTTCCTTGTTCTCTGTCCAATTACTACATCAAGTTTTAACCTTCATTGTTTTCCTTTTCTACTTGCATATGGTATGTGTTCTATTAATTTACTCTTTTTTCCATCTATCTTATTATTCATTCATTCATTCATTCATTCATTCATTCATTCTACATCCCAGCCATAGTTTCCCATCTCGTCTTCTGTTCCCACCCCTCAGTCCACTCCTCCCTTTCTGTTCACTCCCATGGATTTTGGCAAAACATGGCATATAAAGTTATAGTAAGACTGAGCACCTCATCTTGTATTAAGGCAAGGTGACCCAGTGTGAGGAATAGGATCCTAAAAGCCAGGAAAAGAGTCCTAGACAGCTACTGTTCCCTCTGTTAGGAGTCTCATAAGAGAACCAAGCTACACACCTGTAATATATATGCAGAGTGCCTAGGTTAGCCCCGTGGAGGCTCCCTGGTTGTTGGTTCAGTCTCTCTGAGCCCCTATGAGCTCAGGTTAGTTGGTTCTGTGGGTTTTCTTGTGTCCTTGACCCCTCTGGCTCCTACAATACTTCCTCCCTTCTTCTACAAGATTCCTTTAGGTTGGCCTAACGTTTGGCTGGGGATCTGCACCTCTTTCCATTAGTTACTGGATGACACCTTTCTGACAATTGGTCTAGGTACCAGTCTGTGAAGGTAGCAGAATATCGTTAAGGGTGGACTTAACTCTCCTGACATTGGTCACTCCCTCAATCTCTAGGCCATCCTTGCACATCCCATAGGCACATCCCATAGGCAGGATAGACTGTAGGTCAAAGGTTATGTGGCTGGGTTGGTTTCTCAATCGCTCTACTAGGAAGTCTTGCCTGGTCACATGAGATAGCCAGTTCAGGCTATGTATCTGCTATTGCTAGAAGTCTTAGCTGGGGTCACCCTTGTAGATTTGTGGATCTTTCCCTTGCATCAGGTTTCAGTCTGTTCCTGAAAAGCCCCCCTTTCCAGTCATCTCTTTCAGGACTCTCCCTCTCCATCCACCCCCAACCCAGTCCCTTAGGTTCCTATGTCTATCTGCACCCAGTCCACCCATGAGATCTCTTCTATTTCCCCTTCCCAGGGAGATCTGGGACCCCCCCCCCTCCCGCTTTATCCCTCCTTGTTACTTAGCCTCTCTGGATCTGTGAATTGTAGCATGGTTATTCTTTATTTTACAGCTATATCCACTTAGGAGTGAGTACATACCATGTTTGTCTTTCTAGCTCTGGGTTAACCTCACTCAGGATCTCCACCCCCCCCCACCCCCCCACTCCTCCCCCCCCCCCCCCCCGTTCCATCATTTGCCTACAAATTTCATGATGTCGTTATTTTTAACAGCTGAGTAATACTCCATTATATAAATGTACCACATTTTCTTTACCCATTCGTTGGTTGAGGGACACCTCAGTTTTTAAGTTCTAGCAATTACGAATAATGCTGCTATGAACATAGTTGAGAAGGTCTCCTTGTGGTATGACTGAGCATCCTTTGGGTGTATGCCCAAGAGTTCCTTAAGTGTTCTCAGCCATTTGAGATTCTTCAATTGAGAATTATCTGTTTATGTCTGTACCCTATTTTTTAATTAGATTGTGTTTTGATGTCTAGTTTCTTGAATTCTTTGTTTTAGAAACCAGCCCTCTGCCAGATACGGGTTGGTGAAGGAAGATCTTTTCCCATTTTGTAGGCTGCTGTTTTGTCCTATTGACGATGTCCTTTGCCTTACAGAAACTTTTCAATTTCATGAGGTCCCATTTATTAATTGTTGCTCTCAGTATCTGTGCTACTGGTATTATATTCAGGAACTAGTCTCCTGTGCCAGTGTGTTCAAAGTTCTTCCCACTTTCTCTTCTATCAGCTTCATTGTAACTGGATTTATATTGAGGTCTTTGATGTACTTGAACTTGAGTTTTGTGCATGGCAATAGATATGCATCTATTTGCATTCTTCTACATGATGACATCCAGTTATGCCAGCATCATTTGTTGAAGATGCTTTCTTTTTTCCATTGTATAATTTTGGAGTCTTTGTCGAAAATCAGATGTCTATAAGTGTGTGGATTTATATCTTGGTCTCGATTCAATTCCATTCGTCACCTGTCTGTTTTTATGCCAATACCATGCTATCCATTTCCTCTTTAAGATCTCTTGTTCTTCTCTCATGGGCCTTTCTGGCTGCCTGAGCCCCATAGACACTTCACATTTAAATAGACAAATCACATTTAAATAGACATTTAAATAGGATCCACATAAGAGAGAGGGTATGCAGTATTTTTTGGGGGATTGGGGAGCTCTGGGATACCTCACTTAGTGTAATGTTTTCTAGCTTCATCCTTTTTCCTGCAAATTTCCTAGGTCCATTTGCTGAGAATACTTCTTTCTATCTGACCCTATGGTAGTATCTGTCTTTTATGGTCAGTCTGGTTTCTTGGAAGTAACAAACAGATGACTTCTGCTTTTTGATCAAATATACAAGGCTGTGTCTTTTGATTGAGGAAATAAGACCTTTAATAAAGAGGCAGGTGAGAGACAGAGGTGAGGGGGAGGAACAGAGAGACAGGGACAGGGACAGGGAGACATAGAGGATGGGGGAATGGCATTGACAGTGGGGATGTAAGGCCAAGTAGGAAAAGAGACAAGGCAACCAGGTGTCTGAAAGCTGAAGAAGCAACAGCTGAAAAACTTCAAGGGGCCAGGAAAGAAAGAAGGGCAGGGCAAGTAGAAAGAGGTCAAGAGAGCTTGGGAGCGTTGATACTCAAGAAGGAGAAGTAAGGTGACAGGAAAAAGAAAAGAAAGTCCTGGCTGTGGAGGGTTCCAGAAGCCTATCTACATTTCAGCTTGTATTAAGGGTTAAGGAGCACTGAGTCCTGCACCTACAGCAGAGCTCTGTCAGTGGCTACTCTTCAGGATTGAGTAGCCCTGGTACTTGGACTGCCCTGAAGCTGTAGTGCAAATTGGAGCAAGGAGCTGAGCAATCTGCACCCTGTGGGGCCACAAGTTCTGTAATACTGGCAGGGCTGAGGGTCCTGTTTCTATACCCGCCTGCATACGGTCGTGACTGGAAGTTGTCAGGTTGCGTGGGAAAGCAATTCTGACAAATCCAGCACTTGAAGATTTCCCATGTACTCACATTGATTTCTATGTGGGTGAATCAAATGACATCCCAGCCAGCCTATTGGTAGCTCTGCCACTGTTTGAAAACACCTCCATAGGTGGGGGAAATCAACCATGGCAAAATCAGTGAGAAACTCTGAACACAAACACAGTAGAGGATTTCCTTACATGTGACATAAGCTTAAGTATTGAAAGGTTACAACTGTGTTCTTTACAGTGTATGGTGCCCTGGCGAAAGAGTGCTAAGGTGTGTCCTTTTGTGGGAATATAAACAGAGAACTAAGCACACCCCATGTTAATAAAAACACTTTATATATATATATATATATATATATATATATATATATATATATATATTAAGAGAGGCAGGTGAATCTCTATGAGGCCAGCCTGGTCTACAAAGCTAGTTCCAGTCCTGCCAGGGTTACACAGCGAGACCTTGTCTCAAAAAGCCAAGCCAAATCAAAACAAGCTAGGTGTGGTGGAGCATATATTTAATGCCAGCATTATCTATGTGTCAAGTTCCCAAGACTGCCAGAGCTACACAGTCAAACCCTGTCTTAAAACAAAAACTCGTAGAAGCCAGTTGGTGGTGACACATACTTCTAATTCCAGCACTCTTGGCAGAGGCAGGTGGATCTCCATGAGTTTGATGCGGGTGTGGTCTACAGAGGAAATTCCAGTACAGCCAAGTCTACACAGAGAAAACTTGTCTTTATGTGTTTCTTAAAAGTAATTTTTACTATAAATTTATCTGATTTATTGATTTAAATTTGTTTAGGAGTCTTCTCTGGTTAGTTGAGAAAGAAAGAGAATGCCTGTTGAGCAGCCGCTGTGCTTGGCTACGAGGTGATAGTGGGAGAATAATAAGGCCGCATTGCATGTACAGCTGGGTGCTGAGGCCAAGTTGAAAGTACTGCTCCCTCAGTCTTTTCACGTGTTAGTAATTTCTGAGTCTTCTTTTTGCCTAGTTTTTCAGGGTTTTTTGTTTGTTTGGTTTTTTGAAACAGGATCTCACTATGTAGCCCTGGCTGTCCTGGAACTCAAAGAGATCCTCCTGCCTCTGCCTCCCAATCCTGGTTAAGATTAAAGACTTCTGTCATACCACACTCTTCAAGTTTGTCAGGTTTTTTTGTTTTGTTTTGTTTTTGTTTTTTATTGGTTTTTCGAGACAGAGTTTCTCTGTGTAGCTTTGTGCCTTTCCTGGAATTGACTTGGTAGCCCAGGCTGGCCTTGAGCTCACAGAGATCCGCCTGGCTCTGCCTCCTGAGTGCTGGGATTAAAGGGTGCGCCACCACTGCCCAGCTAATTTTGTCAGTTTTGATAATCTTTTCAAAGAGCCAAGTTTTAAGTTCATCAATTTTTCTCAGTTTTTTTGGTTCCATATTATATTTGTCTTTGTTCTGATCTTTATCATTTCTTAAGTGTAATTGTTTTAGTTTTTATTTTGCTCTGCTTCCAGTGTCACAGATGTCATAGTGTGTATCAGAAAGAGATGTCATTAAGCACAGCTGGCCACGTTGTTGAGAGTACTAAGGACCTAAATATTTGTGTGGGGCTTCCTTTTGAGAAGAGGGGTCTGGTTACTAAGGGATTCAGTTTTGTTTTGATTGACAGACTTAGATTATGTCAGTCTTTGCTCACTGTATCCCTTCCCTTGGTGAATGTCTTAGTTAGGATTTCTCTTGCTTTATGAAACACCATGCCCACAAAGCAAGTTGGAGAGGAAAGGGTTTGTTCAGCTTACACTTCCCTATCACAGGTCATCTTTTTTTGGCTTTACTCTGTTTTGTTTGATATTATGACTACTTTAGCTTTCTTCTGGCTGCTGTTGTGTGATATTTTTATTTCTTTTCTCCTTTGTTTCTTGACAGTAGGTCTTCATATTTAGCTTAGACTGTCCTCAAATGCACTGTATACATCAGGATACTTTTGAATTTTCAACCTCCCACGTGCTAAACTACTATCATGCCGATTGAAACTTTCTGTGTTTCTAAATCTAAGATAAGTCTTAGGAAAATAGCAAATGATTGGGTATTTGTTTTATGTAGTCCTATACTTTTGATATAGTTGAATTTAGCTTTGATATTTATTTTTGTTTTCTGTTCCCTTGTTTCATTCTTTTGTTTGTAAGATGATTTTTTTTTAGTATATAATTTTTTTTTATATATATATAGCTTTTTAGGGAAAATCAGTTCTTTTAAGGAGATATTTTGGGTGGTGACAAGATTGTGGTGTGCTTCTCTTGGAGTGACATCTTTACTATTTAGGCGCAGACTACTGTGTGGACCTTTCGCAATGTTTTCTCCCAACAGAGATATACCTTATAAAAACAGTGGAGTTAGGGTCCTTGGGGTCCATTGTTCTTTTTGTACCAGTTAAGGTATACCCCTGGGGAGTGGGAATTGTGAGAAGGAAAAGTATAGTGAACCTGACTTCTTTCCTATTGATGATCCCTTACCAGATCCTTAATCCACCCAATGAAATTAACTCTGAAGGAAAAATGACATGCCTCTATCTAGGGTAGATTCCATTCTTCACTATACAATGTCATGCTTGGAATGTTTTGGATTTTTGAGCATATTGGCTTTCATTGTTTGAGGTTAAAGATGTTCTGGAAAAATCTAGGCAAATATTCTAAAGATCTGCAGAGGCATTTTGGATGAGGGATGCTCTATCTATATGACATGTCTTCTGGAGTTTTTCTGTTCTGTCTGGTCCAGCTTATGTAGTACTGTGCTGTTCCCATACCATCTTTTAAAAAATGTTTTATGTGTATGATTGTTTATCTGCATGTATGTTTGAACTACTTGTGTGCATTGTCCTCAGAGGCCTGAAGAGTGCTTTGGTCCCCTGGAACTTGACTTAAGGAGAGAGTTGTAGGCCTCCACATGGGTGCTGGAAACAGAACTCCAGTTATCAGCAAGTACTACTGAGCCCACATCTATCTTAATATAGTTTTATAGTATCAGTATCATCAAGGAAAAGGATTTTTGCCTACTTCAGGAATATCTTTTCATATGCTTATATTAAAATATTTTTGTATAGCTTATTCTTATTTTTTAACACAGGCTCTTACTGTGTACCCCACTCTGGCCTTGAGCCTATTTTCCCTTTGGCTCAGCTTCCTAGGCCTAGAATTACAGGTATGTGCTGCATGCTCAGCTTAAATAGCTTTGAATGAAAACATTTTGCCATCTTATGGTGATTAGTGAACATGGAGTTCATTATTTGTTAGGCATTTATTCAGAGCACTTCCCAGTGTTTAAATGGGAAACAAAAGTACTTGTGTTCATTTATCAGCTTTAATCACAGTTGTTTTTCTTTTAATTATAGGAACGGTTTTGATCAGAAGTAACAGTGGTCAGTTGATGCTGGTATCTCCTCAGCAAGCTGTAACAGGAGCCAAGACCACAAATAATGTTGTAACTCCAAGGCCAGCAGTACCAGTCAACACTCCAACAGTCAAGATCTGTACAGTGCCGGTAATCTACTTTCATTTTCTTAGTTCCCAGCTACTATCTTCATATAAACGTGGACATGTTCGCCAGTAAGAATTTGAGATAATTTTGCTCAACTTTCAAAAATTAAGTGCCAACTTGGTTTTGATACTTGGTCATTGCTAAAATAATGAACTGTACCTTCATACTCAGTGATTTTATTATCCTAAAAGAAATTGTTCAAAGAGGCAATATGATCTGCTGAAAGAAAATAACTTCTGAATCAGGGTTTTGGAATGGGTGTGTATGTGGTTAATGTGCCTTTATGTGTTCCAAGTAATATGGGAATCTGCTTTAATATTTCGTTTTGCCTCGTTTGAAGTGACTTTTTTATATAGATGTTGATCTTTTTATGTAACTGAAATTTAGTTTGTGTAAGTAAATGTAAAAATA
This sequence comes from Onychomys torridus, assembly GCF_903995425.1. Classification (NCBI taxonomy): domain Eukaryota; kingdom Metazoa; phylum Chordata; class Mammalia; order Rodentia; family Cricetidae; genus Onychomys; species Onychomys torridus. The sequence continues at coordinate 5,559,597 of NC_050455.1, forward strand.
TTCTTATGAGGCCCGATGGCCGTGGTGCATGCCTTTAATCCCAGCACTCAGGACACAGAGCCAGGTGGATCTCTGTGAGTTTGAGGCCAGCCTGGGCTACAGAGCGAAATCCAGGGCAAGTACCAAAACTACACAGAGAAACCCTGTCTCGAAAAACCAAATATATATATATTTTCTTATGAATATTCTTAGGGTTTCTATTGTGTGAAGAGACATTATGACCATGACGACTCTTATAAAGAAAACATTTAATTGGTGCTTACATTTCAGAGGTTTATGGCAGGACATGGCAGCGGGCAGGCAGACATGTTGTTGGAGAAGGAGCTGAGAATTCTATATGTGGGTCTGCAGGCAGCAGGGAGAGAGAGAGAGGGAGAGGGAGAGGGAGAGGGAGAGGGAGAGGGAAACAGACTTGAGTATCTGAGACCTTAAGAGGGAGAGGGAAACAGACTTGAGTATCTGAGACCTTAAAGTCTGCCCCAAGTGACACACCTTCTCCCACAATGTCACATCACCTCCACCAAGGCCATACCTCCTAATAGTACCACTCCTTATGGGCGTGTGGGGGCCTTTTTCATTCAAGCCACAACATCTTTATTTAACTCAGAAATGCTGGTGTTGGGGAGATAGTTTGGTTGGTAAAGTACTTGTAGCCCAAGCTTGAGGATTTGAGTTTGATCTCCAGTACTCACTAAACAAATGCCAGGTGCTATCACGTGCACCTGCAGTCATAACACTAAAGTCAAGAGATTCCCAGGGCTTTCCAGTTGTTGGAGTCAAATTCAAGAACTCCAGGTTTAGTGAGACACTGCCTCAAAAATTAAGATTGAGAACAATTGAGGTAGATACACAGTGTCAAAGACTGCCTGCCTTCTTGTTTTCTCCCTCTTTCCCCCTTTTTTTGTTCCTCCTATTTCTCTTTTTAACTTTACTACATTTATTTGGTGTGTGTGTGTGTGTGTGTGTGTGTGTGTGTGTGTGTGTGTGTGTAGGGGATAATATTCATGCCATGGCTGCACTTGTAGAGGTCAGAGGTCAGAGCACAACTTTCAGAAGTCACTTCTCTCCTACTGGGTGGAAATCAGGTCATCAGACTCAGTGGCAAGCTCCTTTACCCTTTAGGCCATCTTGCTGGTCCTACTTCACTTTTGATACTAGTTGCTCAATTGGTTATTTTCTTTGTCAGTAGTATGAAGCGTGTTTCTAATTAGTCTTAACAATAAAAACCCAGAATCATATATCAAGAGTGAAAGCTGAAAGAACAGAGCAGCCACACCTACGAATCCTCCAACTGAATGGCCAGAGATCCTGTCTCCACCCACCTTATATTTCTGTCTCCACCTCTCTAGTGCTGGAATTAAAGGCTTGAGCCTCCCATGTGCTGGGACCAAAGGCATATTCTTCCCAAGTGCTGGGATTAAAGGTGTGTGCCACTACTGCCTGGCCTCTAAGTTAAACTAGTGGCTAGCTCTGCCTTCTGATCTCCAGGCAAGCTTTATTTGTCAGAATACAAACAAAATATCATACAATAGTAATACATTTTCCTTCTAATTTGGTTTAGCTATGGGTTAACAGATTTTTGTTTATAATTAAATAAGGATTCTGATTGTTTTCTGTATAATAACATTAAATTTAAGATTTTATTTTTTTATTTTCTTATTTTGTGTATGATACATGTGTATGAGTGTGGGTGCATGCATGCTGCAGTGCTCATGTGGCGGTCAGAGGACAACTTTAGGACTCAGTTCTGTCTTCACCATGGATTCTGGAGATCATACTCAGATTGTCAGGGTTGCATGGCAAGAACTTTTATCCACTGAACAGTATTCTTGGCCCAACTTTGAGATGTTAATGATGAATGTTGTAGATCTTACTTAATTGGAAAATTAACATAAAAGAAAAGATTATTTTGTGAATCAGTTGCCTCCTTTAAAAAAAATCTCAGCTGACCAACTGACCAGTTAGCTTTATAGTATAGCATGTTCATGAATACAGCGTTTGTTGAAGTCTTTTCATTTTGTACACTATACTGATTGATTTTAAAGTGATTAGTATTGACTGGGCATGGTGGCACATGCCTTGAGGCAGAGACAGTTAGAGCTCTGTGAGTTCCAGGCCAGCCTGGTTTATGTATTGAGATCAGGCCAGCCAAGGCTACATAGTAAGATCCTTTCTCAGTAAAACAAAAACAAAACAAAACAAAACAAAAACCCTCAAAGTGACTAGTATCAGTAACTTTGTTATCTTGTCCTTTCCCCAGAATTCCAGCTCGCAATTAATGAAGAAGGTGGCAGTGACTCCTGTCAATAGTTTGACCCAGGCAGGGTCTACTGTGGCCACCACTGCCCCTGGTGCTTCCTCAGGACAAGTGAGTGTGCGTGTGCGTGTGCATGTGCGTGTGCGTGTCTTCTCACTACTATTCAAGTATTTCTTGCCAGATAGTTAAGTGTCTAACTATGTGACATTGAAGGCATATAATATATGATGTTGCTCATCAGACTGTGAACCATTGGAGATGTAGAAACAAGAAACCGGACTACCTTATTAGATACCCATTGCATCAATGCATTAAAGTAATATAAATACATCTAATAACCATGTATTACAGTCTCTAGAAGGAGGTGCTCAAATAGAATATGGATAAGTTATTTTTTAGGAATCAATACTTGTGAAGAGAAGGAGAGTAAGCTTAGGCTAGATTCATGATTGATAAAGTTTTAGCCAACCTAATAGAGAATGTTAGAGCATATGTACCTTGTCAGCATTGTCCCACTGTGAGTCAACACAGACTGTCCTGGGAAGATTGTTCTTTGTGCAAGGTCTCTTCTTTACAGCATAGACCAGATTAGTGGAGCGGACAGCTGAAAGTCATCCGTTAGAGCAGCCAAGACAGTACAAATCTCTCCTTGCAATGGTTCATTGACACTTAGATCTTAGGTCACTTGTGTATATGCTTCTCAAACGTGTTACTGACAACTGTCCTGGGATGCTAGTCAACTTCTTTCCTTTGGAAACAAAGAGGTTAAAAGGATAGACTGACTGTAGCCTTATTCCTGTAACCTACACTAAATCATGTCAGCTTTCTACTGTCCACCTTGTATTACCCTCACTCTTGCCTACTACTATGCTGGTCTTGGGAGTTGCTTACTAGTATTATCAGACTTTCCTCTTAGGAATCTCTCTAGATCCCTCTGTGGATATGTTCCTGCTCTATCTTGGGTTTTCTGTTTTTCTCCACTTGTGACAGATTAGCACAGATTGTGTAACTTATAATGAATGGTAGTTTGTTTGACTCATGATTCTGGAGATGGGAAGTCTAAGATCATATTGTGGAGGCCAGAAGAGGGGGTTGGATCACCTATAACTAGAGTTAGAGTTAGTTGTTAGCCACCTTGTAAGTGCTGGGAATTGAACCCCGGTCTTCTGGAAGAACAGCAAGAGGTTTAACCACTGAGTCATCTCTCCAACCCCTTAATTTTACCCAGAATTTCATCATTTGTTTTAGTTGTCATTAATCATTATTTTTAATTTACTTCCCATTTTACCATAACATTCTGTCTGATGTAAGTACCAGTTTATCTGGGAAAATTTGAATGTCTATTTACCTATCTTAATTTATACAGAAAGAATTTTTCTTGAGATTGTAAGCATCTCAGTTAAAGTTATGCTGCAAATGTTTAGTCTTCTCTGTGCATTTAATCTGCCCTCTACCCCGCTTTTCTTATGTTGTGTAATCTTTAGTATATTTGTTGCTTTATCTCTAGTTTTCTAATTTTGTACTTTAACTTACAGTTTTTGTATTAAACTTTCTGTCCTGCAGGTGGTGCTAGAGTCACACCACCTCATTCCGATGCATGTAGAAATTAATGATATTCCTTTCAGTGTGGAAATAAGACATCTCTCTCTTGTAATGCTATTTTGCTTATTCTGATGGTCCACATGCGATCAGTATAGCTGAGCATATGAAAATTAGTTGATAACTATTTTAATTTAAGAGAAAGCAGAAAAGTGCATTAAAAGCATAAAGATTTGCTATTACAAGGTACATTTGTAGAGACGCACCAATGTGCACGTGTGCACTTGTGTGGTCACCTGTGTACGCCTGTGTGTTGAATAAAGTTTTCCTCATTTGATCTCTACCTTATTTGAGACAAGGATTCTCACTGAACTTGTCATTTGACCTACAGTGGCTGATAACCTATCTCCACCCCACAAACACTGGGATTACTGGAGGACACTACCATGCCCAGCTTCTATGTGAGCACTGATGATCAGAACTCAATACCTTATGTTTGCATTCGGCCATCTTCACAGCTCCATTAATAATGCATTGTTATTAACATTTTAATGACTTTTTTGTGTGACACTGTTTTTCACAGACTACTCTAGATTACATTCCTACTTTTGCTTTTGCATTTAGGCATCAGGATTAGAAGCCTAAGTAACTTGCTGGTAACTAATAATGTAGTAAATGACAGTGAAGAGTAAATAGAGTGGTAGCTGAAGGTGAAATACAGATCTCCTCTAGTCCATAGTTCTGATAAAGTGCCAAGGGTTTTAGAGTACCACTTGAAAGCAGAGATGTCCAATTTGTTTGTAGTCTTTTCAGTGTAAAGTTCTCACCAAGATGTCATAGCAATACATATTTAACTTTATGTTGACTTAATTCCAGTCTGTGGCTGTACCTCCTGTCAAGCCAGTGAATACTGTAACTATCCTGAAGCCGTCAAGTTTGGGAGCAGTATCTACCCCCTCAAATGAGGCCAGTCTCAAAGCAGAGACCTCAGTAGCTGCTCAGACTAGTCTTTCTCCGGTAAACTCTCACTTGTATCTTTTTTTTATTTTTTTGGTATGTGCTTTTTCCTGTTTGCTAACATTTGTGATTATTTTTCTATATCAGACAGTGCTAGAAAATGTGAAAAAATGTAAAAACTTCCTTTCAATGTTAATAAAACTAGCATGTAGTGGATCACAGTCTCCAGATATGGGACAGAATGTGAAGAAGCTGGTGGAGCAACTTTTGGTAAGTTAATATTATATAATTTTTCAAGCTATGAGAGTCCATAGGACATGTTTCAAATGGGAAATGATATTTCAATAAAATTTGTTTTAAATATACTTGCTAAAACTGTTTGCTTCATTAAAGCTTTGTAATCACTACAGTTAGAAAATCACTACATGCAAAAAAGTAAATCTTTAATGTGTTTAATTTTACCATATATCTAAGGTGGACATGATATTTTGAGTATATATTGTTTTTATGCCAATCTTTTTATGTGTATTTTGTGGACAGATAGCTATAGTTATAAACTCGTCAAATAACTGTTTTAATTTTAGATCTATTCATCTCAGACCAACAGACAACAGTTCTCAAAATTTTGGTATAGGGTACCTTAATATTCTTAAAAATAAATAGCCTCTCAAGATATTATTTATTTATTTATTTTTGGCCTTTGGAATTAAAACTAAGTACTAAAGCTATTCATTCAACTTAGAATAACAAAGCCACTATATGTTAACATATGTAATATTTAAAGAAAAACTACAATTTCCAAAATAATGAAACCGAGTGGGAAATGACATTGATTTGCATTTTGTAAATTTGATACTGCACTTAATAGAAAACAGCTGGGTATTCTTCCCTTATTTTATTTTGTGATGGGCTTTTAGAGAATTTGTTGACAGAGTTAAAGAATTACTGTCTGCTTGCAGAGAGGCGGTTGGAATATTGGGCATTTTAGTAGCCTTTTTTAGATCTATGTGGACATTGTTTAGTAAACTACTTAATTATTACACTGTTGATGAATCTCTTTAACTCATGTATAATTTTTATAGTAGCGTGCAATGTTTAAAACAAAATACTGATTCTTAGAATTATGTAGCTCTTCTAAAAGTCTCCATATATTTAATGTATTAAGGTAATTGATTCCTAATTTCTTCCAGCCTTACATATGTACATCTGTGTATAGCTATAACTCTATACCTCTGTCTACCTACCTGCCTACCTTCTTACATCCTGTTTGTGTGTGACTGTGGTGCGTGTAAGTGTGTACATGCCATCCACAGAGGTCAGAGGAGGGTGTCAGGCACTCTTCTATGTCACTTGGCTTCATTTGTTTGAGGCAGGGTCTCTCATTGAACCTGAAGTTCTTGGTTTGTTGCTAGACAAGCACCGAGCATGCCATGCCACTCCCTGATTGCACTGTGGTGCAAGTGCATGGGAGGCTGTATCTGATTCTCATGCTGGGGCTGGAGTCCAAAGCCAGGCCTCGTCACACAGCAAGCTCTTAACCACAGGCTGCCTTTCTGCCGCTTCAGTGTTCTTGGTTGTTTTGGTTTTGGGGACAGAGTTTCTCTGTGTAACTGTCCTAGCTGTCCTGGAACTCACTTTGTAGACCAGGCTGGCCTCAAACTCAAAAGGGATCTGCCTGCTTCTGCCTCCCAAGTGCTTGGATTAAAGGCATGTGCCACTACCACCACCAGGCCACCCTCAGCAGTTTTTTAAAGAAAAGCTTTACAATTTAGGAAGCTATCAAGTCCACAGAAAATTATAAATTTTCCAGAATTGTGATTCTTTGCATATTAGAATCTTCTTCATGAATACTGTCTTTACTGTATTCTCTGATTGGACATGTCTGTTGTTTTAGTTCTCTGGTGACATGAGATAAAAGGCCTTGTAAAGGTAGTATTTTACCACTTATGAAAAGCTTATCTTCAATCATGAATTAAGTACTTTGCCTCTTCTTATTTTTTTTTTAAGTTCATTTAATTTTTAAGAGACTGGCTCACTGCTGTTCATGCTGGCTTTCAATTCCTAGGCTAAAGTGATTGTCTTGTGTCAACATCCTGAGTAGATTGCCTACCACTGCACCTTGTTTTGTTTCTTAAAATATTTGTAGATCGGGGAGACTGCAGTCAGGATATAAAATAAATAAAGAAAGAATATTTGCGGATCTGAAAGTAGCTTCTTTCTCCCATTTCTTAGGATGCAGAAATTGAAGCAGAAGAATTTACTAGGAAACTGTATATTGAACTCAAGTCTGCACCTCAGCCACACCTTGTACCTTTCCTTAAGGTAGGAGTGTATTTGGAGAAATTGTTTGGGTTAAATTAAAACCTGACAGTTTTAATGTGACTGGAAGTCAATGGGAAGCTACTACTGATAAGAGAAACTAGTACTTTTGTAACATTCTATAAGACAACATTCAGGGCGGGCGGTGGTGGCGCACGCCTTTAATCCTAGCACTCAGGAGGCAGAGGCAGGCGGATCTTTGTGAGTTCTAGGCCAACCTGGTCTTCAAAGTGAGTTCCAGGAAAGGTGCAAAGCTGCACAGAGAAACCCTGTCTCAAAAACAAAACACAACACAACAAAACAAAACAAAACAAAAGACAACATTCATTTGAGCAGTTTGGAAAAATAGGCATAACAGTAACTTTAAAAAAATTCACTTGTCATTTAGTTACTTGGTGGGGTGGCTATGTCACGTGTAGAGGTCAGAGAACAACTTAAATAAGTAAGTTTACTTCCACATGGAGGTTCATGGTATAGAACTCTGGTTGCCAGGTTTGGTGGCAAACACATTTACCCACTAAGTCATCCCTCTGGTTCATCCCAAGAGTAACATCTTACTCATAAGTGTAACTTGATGACTTGGTAGTGTATAATGTTTGTATTGGAATACAGTCAAAGATTTTTGTTTTCAGAGAGGGACACCAAAGGTTGAGGTTAGGCATCACCCTAAATTGCTCTCCACCTTATATATTGAGACAGGGTCTCTCACAAAACACAGCTCATGGATTTGGCTAGTTTCATAAGCCAGTTTGCTTCAGGAATTCCTTTTCTCTGTCTCCCCCCCTCCCCCAAAAAAATGCTGGGTTTCGGGATATTTACTTGTGTGCTGGGGATTAAACTCAGATTTGTTTTTTTCAAGATTCTTAAGTGCTTTTAAGTTCTGAGTCATCTCCCTACTCTTCTTAGTTTTTTTGAGACAGGGTTTTATTTATTCTAGGCTAGCTCCTACTTAACTGAGGAGTACCTTGAGTTTCTGATAATTCTGCCTCTACCTCACAAGGACTGGAATTATAGATGTAAGCCAATGTGTCTGTCTCAGAGAGAGAGAGGGGAGAGAGAGAATATATGAGGTCTTGGTGATCCATGTTAAAATAATAAACCAAACATGGTTTATTAGAGTCAGATTTAATATAGTTAATTTAGCTAATTTACTAGTAGCATATTAAGTGTGATTATAATTGTTAATAATTTATAATATTGACTTTCCTCTTCTGAGTTACTGAAGTAAATACATTTTTGATGAAGAACTATATCTTTGATAACAAGAACTTACTTTGGCAGAGTAAAAAAGTTTCACTTAGATTTTTCAGAAGCTAAAAAGGAATTAAATAGAAATTATAAAGTCATTAAAGACCCAGGACTATAGTGAATTAAGTGTGCTCTGTAAACACTGAAGTAATAGAATGAGTAGTTGCTTTTTAAGAATGTTGGGGTAATGATCCAGGAGAGATAAAGACAGTTCACAGGGAAGACATGTTTTGCTTTGTGAAGGATGAGTGGGAAGGAGGTGGGAACACACCATTTTCATAAGGTTATTTAAACAATGGGAACTGTTTCTGAGTAGATGACCAAATTGGTTAGATGGGCACAAATAAGAGAGACCAAAGCCAGAGACTTGGTATTAGGGTAGGAAAAGTTGAAAGATAGCACAGTACCAAGTATTACATTTAAATAAGATGAAATATTTGGTCTTTGTACATCTGAAGCCATAGCTAGGATTGGTCAGATTTGTCTAGAATGTGGTTTTATTTGTAAAAATCACTGGGCAGTGGTGGCGCACGCCTTTAATCCCAGCACTCGGGAGGCAGAGGCAGGTGGATCTTTGTGATCGAACGGCCAGCCTGGTCTCCAAAGTGAGTTCCAGGAAAGGCGCAAAGCTACACAGAGAAATACTTGAAAAACAAAACAAAACAAAACAAAAAATCGCCAGTGGACATGGTCTGGATTCCCTGATCTACCACTTATTGAGCAGTAGAGGCATTACCAGACTCCTTCCTTCCTAACGTTTTTAGCTGTAGGTGCTGTTCATAGCAGTGATGTCCTTTGTTGTCCATTGATGCTTTGCCCTATTGTATGCTATGGGGAGAAGGAGGAAAATTGATGACTGTCTGCTGTGTCACAGCAGATGATGTCATTCAGCTTTCAATTGTGATATGGTGAGGTGATAATTTTTTAAAGAAAGGCATAGCTCACAGATTTTTAGAGTCTCCTATTTGTGATTGCCTGTGGTATCAGCTTGTGACAACACAGCATGACAGCAGCATGTGATAAAGTCAAACTGCTCCTCAAATGGCCTGGAAGTGAAAGAGAGAGTGTGAGACCAGAGTCCTATAGTCCTGTAAATGGCATGCCCCAGTGGCCTTGAGATGAGGGCTTACATTGGGCCCTAGCTCCTAAGGACGTCTACTAGTACTTTTCCATGGTGCCAAGCTGGGGACCAGTCCTGTAGCATACAACCTTTGAGAGGCACTGGAGATCTATCCAAACCATAGCAGCTGACATAATGTGCATTTGTTTGCACGTGATTGTCATGTGACCATTTGAGAATAGATGCCAGATACTGTTTTCTATGTTAGAACAAAAACCATTTAAATTGCCATTTTTCTGTTTTTCCCCCTAGCATTTATTTATTTTATGAGTGTTTTGCCTGCATGTATGTAACTGCACAACATGTGTGTCTGGCGGACCAGGAGGTCAGAAAGATCCCCTCTAACTGGAGTTATGGATGGTTGTGAGTTGCCATGTGGGTGCTGGCAACCAACCTGAGCCATCTACAAGAACAGAATAATGCTTCTAACCACTGAGCAATTCATGCAGGCTTTTCTCTTTTTTGCAAAGGTTGACTTTCTTTTTATTTGTGTGTATGTGTACATTTGAGTAAATGCTGTGTGTGTGTGTGTGTGTGTGTGTGTGTGTGTGTGTGTGTGTGTGTGTGTGTTCTACCCTCAGACACCAGAAGAGGGCAGGCATCTCATACCCTGGAGCTAGAGTTACAGATGATTTTGAGTTTCCCAGTGGATGCTGAGAACTGGAGTCCTGGAAAAGTAGCAAGAATTCTTAACTTCTGAGTCATCTCCTCCGCAATTTTTTTCTTTTTTAAATGTTTTTATTAGTTATATGTAGTAATGGGTTTCATTATGATGTTTTTGACACATGTATGTGTTTGGGTTATATCTAGCCCCATTCATCCTCTCTTGTCCCCCTCTCATTACTGATGACCTCCTTCACACCATCTCTAGAAGTTCATGGGTTTGGCTTGTTTGTTTTGATTCGTTTGGCTTTTGATGATCAAATGAGTTTCAAGAGAGTAGCTCACAAGAACATGAGTTAAGCAACCTTTATTTAAATGAAAGTGGTGCCGCACACCTTTAATCCCAACACTCAGGAGGCAGAGGGTAGTCTGGTCTACAGAGCCACAAAACAAAACAAGGCGGTACCACAGTGAAAAAAACAACTCTTCCTCCTCCATCAAACATTAATTACAAGGAAATCCCCTAGGAAGTAGTGGGGTCCCTGTGTCCTTCCCCTCTACTGCAGAATGTTGAAGGGACAAATTTTGTGCAGGTCATTTCCTTAAAATACGCCTTTGTGTTTTGAGAATTTCATAAATGCGTACTATATATTTTGATGGTATTCACCGCTTCCCTTCTATCCATAGTTTGATACTATGTTCATTTAGTAGTCCCTGCTGCCTACTCTTCCCACTGTCATGTTCATTCTCTTTGTTTTATAAAACCCAGTGAGTGCAGTCAGTGCCACCCTTATGCTTACAGTCTCTGTTGTGAGGCCAGCTTACCACACTCCTGGGGAGAACTGACTTTTCCTCCCCCAGAAACCATCAGCTGTCAATAATTCCTCAGTTAGGGCTGGGGGCTTATGAGCTCTTCCCCACTTTATGATGGGATGTTGATGGCCTTGATTTTGTGCAGGTCTTGTGTAGGCAGACAAAGCTGCTACTTGCTCAGGAGTGAAGTGGTCCTGTCATGTCCAGAAGTCTGTTTCAGTACAGTCCTTCTGACCTGGGCCTGTCCTTTCTGCTCATTTTGAGATGTGCCCTGAGCCGGTGAGGGAGAAGGTTGTTATATAGACGTCTCACTTGCGTTGAGGACTTCACTGTCACCCGCTGCACAGAGAAATGTCTCTGATGGCGTCTGAGAGCTGCTCTAATCTGTAGTTCAGAGATAAAATTTAGAGTAACTGTGCTCATTTAGCAGAGGAATAGTGATAGGATCACTGCTGGGCATGTGAGCTTCCTCAGACATTGGTTCCTGGCCGTGTTACAGTGCCATGCACGTGTTATCCTTATAATATCCTTGCCAGTATTGCACCCCGTGCACTTGTAACTGTAATTCACAGGTTTCTCTAGCTAAGATTGTTGATGACTTACCCCACTACAGCATGCATAGTACCTTCCAGTACTGTGAAAGCTAGCCGGTACTAAGAGGTACCTTCCTGGTCAGGACCAACTTGGTTTCTCCGAGTCCTGTGGCCAAAGTGTGTGGTGTCTTCCACAGTAGGGTCTTACCAAATGGAAATAGCTTATATTATTGCTTTAGGGGCCTCTGGGACAGCCTTGGCTAAGGAGTTGTGTATCCCCCATTTACTGTTTCTTTTTTTATTATTATCTCTTCACTCTACCTTCCCATTCTTCCTTCTCTCTCTCTCTCTCTCTCTCTCTCTCTCTCTCTCTCTCTCTCTCTCTCTCTCTCTCTCTGAGACAGGCTTTCTTTGTGTAGCCTTGGCTGTCCTTGAACTCACTCTGTAGACCAGGCTGGCTTCAAACTCACAGAGATCCTCCTGCCTCTGTCTCCCACATGTTGGGATTAAAGGCGTGCCCCACCACCACCTGACCCCATTTTCCCCTCTTTTATGCACATCTTGTGAAGGTAATCACAGCTGGGATCTATTTTCCACATGGGCCCCCTTCTTTGATGCTGTAGCATTCATTACCCCACTTTTGTGATAATTCCCTGAGCCTTGAAGGAGTTAATATACTGTCTCAGTTATGACTGGCCATTTAATGGCTACTTATTCTTGGCATGTTGACCAATTATTAGCCTCTTCATACTACTGACCACTGCAAAAAGACGCTTCACTGACCCAAAGCTAACAGCAGCACTAATGTAGGAACACAAATACAGTTATTTTGAAAGCAATTTGGTGTGTGTATAATGCTCATTTAACCAAAGAACAGCAATAACATTGTTACTAGGACCTCAGCCAGAGAATTTTGAACAGGTTTATAGTAGCAGGGCCTCAGATCTAGTCAGAAAGCAATGTATCTGCTCTATAGTGGAATTGCCACTGTTGCACTAATGGCTGCAGAATCCGCAGCTGAATAAAACCTTTGGTGACTCTTCCCTGGAGCAGCCACAATGGCACATCTGAGAACTGTGAGAACTGCATGGTGAAGAGCCTCCAGCCCAATTTCAACTGGCTTTTGCTTTGTTTTGTGACCCAAGCATATCGCCACCAACAGCAGTGGCAATTGCCTATATTGTTTGGAGGCCTTGGGACTCTGACCAACAACTTGAAGCAGTAGCCCACTGCTGGCCATGAAAAGTTCATTTAATGGCTGCTGGCTTCTGCAAGCAGCAGCTTTATCTCCTACACCTGTACCTCCATTCTAGAGCTTACTGCTTTTTTTTTTTTTTTTTCTCTTGAGACAGAGTTTCTCTGTGTAGCTTTGCGCCTTTCCTGGAACTCACTTTGGAGACCAGGCTGGCCTTGAACTCACAGAGTTTCTCCTGGCTCTGCCTCCCAGTGCTGGGATTAAAGGTGGGCGCCACCAGCACCCGGCTTACTGCTTTTCGATAGCTTACTAAGCACGGGTTTTGTTTCCCCCATACTTCGTTAGTTTTAGTTGACTCTCTCCCCCTCCTCTGGCTTCTCTCTTTGTTCACCTCTTCACTTAAACCTTTCTACCCCTGGCATTACCTCCTGCAGCATGTGTCTAGTATGTGCCCCTCCCCCCTAAAGAATCTTTTTTCTTTTTTGCAGTATTAGTAATTGAACCTAAGGCATTGAATGTAGCTAGAGTTTTTCTGCCTGGCCCACAGTCAGGACAAATCTCTCTTACCCCCCAGGCCCATAGATGCTCAGACCCAACCAAGTAAACACACAGAAACTTACATTGTTTACAAACTGTATGGCCGTGGCAGGCTTCTTGCTATCTAGTTCTTATATCTTAAATTAATCCATTTCTGTTAGTCTATAAGTTGCCACGTGGCTCATGGCTTTCCAGTACCTTACATCTCGCTTCTCATTGCGGCGACTTGCAATATCTCTCCGCCCCAGCCTTCCACCTCCCAGAATTCTCTTCTCCCACCTATACTTTTTGCCTGGCCACTGCCCAATCAGCACTTTATTTATTTTAACCAATCAGAGCAACACATTTGACATACAGAACATCCCACAGCAATTGAACTCTAGTACTCTAGCTAAATTCACTTTCTTTTCTTTTCTTCTTTCCTTCCTTTCCTTCCTTCCTTTCTCCCTCTCTCCCTCTTTCCCTCCCTCCCTCCCTTCCTTCCTTCCTTTTTTTTTTTTTTTTTTTTTTTTCCCCAAACAGGGTTTCTCTGTGTAGCCTTGGCTGTCCTGGAATTCAATGCTGACAGTGAACTCAGATATGCTCCTGCCTCTGCCTCCAGAGTCCTGGGATTAAAGGTGTGCACCACCACGCCCAGCTGTATCTGCTTTCTAATGACCTATGAATCCTCCTTTTACTGTTTGTTGTAGATGTAACAAAAGGTGTGTATCACCACCACCTGGCTTCTGCTATTAGTTCTGACCCCCAGGCAACTTTATTTATTAACATACAAATAAAATCACATTTCAGTACAAATGAAATATCACCATAGTTTTTTTTTTTTTTTAAACAATATTTGATATCTCCTAGCATCATTGAAAGAGCTTGGTAGTTAAATGCTACATAAAGAGGATAGATTTTGGCATTTCAGCTTAATCCTGGTCATGATTAAGAAATAATTAAATATATACATATTGTTTAACTCTCATTACTTTAACATTTGTTTCCAGTTAGGTTTTTCTGAGAGTTTTCTTTTGCATTTCCAGTTGAGCCAGATTAAATCATTTTTTATTTTGATATAGAGGCTTTACATCCAATGTTTGAAAGCATTTTAACAATATAACCTAGATTCTTCTGTGTTATAAAGAATTTTGTAGATACTAAAGTAGTAATCAATCTGCTTATGGCTGTAGATGAATAGAGAGATGAGTTTTATCAAGTTAATCATTGACATATCCACAATAAATTTAATGTTTTCTCACTGAGAAAGTATTTTGACCTTTTTTATAATGTTGCTAAATACAAATTTTGCTTTACTTTTGGCTCATTTTGTGACCTTTATCTTCTTTCTCTACTGTTTCTAGAAGAGTGTGGTTGCCTTAAGACAGCTTCTCCCTAGCTCCCAGAGCTTCATTGAGAACTGTGTTCAGGAGGTCTCTGGGGAGGTGGTCATTGCCTCCTGTTCCACAACAGCAACAGCTTCTCCTGTGGTGACAAGTACAATTTCCCCAGTCCTTGTCTCCGGAGCAACAGCACCCAGAACGCTGTCTATCCAGACTTCGAATCCACTTTCTGGTCCAGGAGGAGCAAACGCTGTTGCTGGGACTTTGCATTCTGTGGTCCCAGCTGCTGTAGCAGGAGGACCACCTGCAACTGTTTTGCTGCAGACTTCAAAACCACTTACCACATCGGTTCCAAATGCACTGTCAGCAGTCTCTCTTCAACCCGAGAAGCCAGTCGTGTCTGGGGCAGCAGCTACACTGGCCCTTCCTCCAGTGACTTTTGGAGAAACTTCAGCGGCACATGCTCCTCTTTGCCTTCCGTCTGTGAAGCCTGCCATTACCTCCGCTGGGACCCAACCTGATAAACCCTCCATTGGCGCTCCAGTTCAGATCAGACTGGCACAGCCAGGTCCCCTTCTTCCACAGGCGGTCAAAGTCAAGCAACTAGTGAGTACCAGTTCATTCCTTCCCAGCTCCTTACTCTGAAAACTTCATATTCATATGTTCAGAAGACTGGCAAGACTTCGTATGCTTCCCAAACTTGACTAGTTGAGATTCTTTTAGCCTCATCTGTTCACTCTCCTTCCTATTTGCATAGAGAAGCTCACACATAGTATTTACTGAGCATATGAGAGGAGTTGTGGAAATTGGGATTGTGTACTTCAAAATTCTATGTATGTTTCTCCCGTCCCTCCTTCCCTTTCTTCTTTTCAGTGCTAAAGATGGTGCTAAAACACCTTAAGCACTCTAGGCAAACATTCTACTAAGCTCTAGCACTGGTGTTTTTATTAAATTTATTGCCAAGTTAGCTTTAAATTTGCAGTCCTGGGAATACATGGTTGTACAATCATATGTGACTATGTATCTCCTAAGAAAAAGGGTGGCTTTTAAATTAACATAGCAAACCTGTTGTCACACAGGGGCATTGATATGCATGTATGCATGGAACTCACAGATTCTCTTCCTCTGATTCCTAAGTGTTGGGATTACATTAAAATAATGATTTAAGTGCCTAGTCTAGTTATTTAATAGAAGTCTCTTTGTTTCTTATTATTACTTCAATGTTACATTAAATCTAAATATTTTGGGGAGCTATTACATAGGTGATTATTATGATGACCTTATTTTAGTACTGAAGATTGAAGCTAGGGCCTTGTACATTCTGGGCAAGTGTCCTATCATTGAGTTGTAACTCCAGCCTTTTGTAGTGTGTGCTTGCTCTCTCTCTCTCTCTCTTTCTCTCTCTCTCTCTCAAACATGCTTTTAAAAATTGACTCTGAAAATTTGTATTTTAACTTGAACTATTGAAAATTTTTGGTTTTAGTTTAAAAACTTACATCTAATTTATGAGTATTTTTCCTTAATTTATGTTTGTACACTATGTGTGTGCCAGGTGCCTGTGGAGGTCAGTAGAGGGGATAGGAATCCTTTGTACTAGAATTACAGATGTTTCTTAGCCACCATGTGGGTGCTGGGCATCAAACCTGGGTCCTTTGTAAAAGTAACAAGTGCACTTAACCATTGAGCATCTTCTATAACCCTAGAAAATTAAATTGAATTTAAAGTTGAAAAGTAATTAAATTCATTGAGTCTATTATAAACCATAATCCAGTTTAATCCCATGTTTAGGTGAGGAACAGAATGCTTAGGAGAGCTAAAAAGAAGCAAGCAAACATTTCTTTATGGTTTATAAGAAATACCACATGTGGTTATTTAAAATGAAAATCTCCACATTGGATCATATCTGTGGTCAAGCTATTCACTATGAAGACGGTGCACATTTTAAAGAATATGTAGCTGAATGTCCTGATTAACGTCAGGCTATTTCATTAATTGTTTGGCGAACTGTACCTTTGTTAATTAATTCAGGGTATGTCTTGCCAGGCACTGCCTAAATAAAATTCCAGCATCATTAAAACCATACACACCCAGTTTGGCAGAGTATGACATAAAGTCGATTGTTTATGATGTCTTACTTATATTCACTAAAAATCTTAAAAAGACCAAATCAACCTTTTATCAGTTATCTTACTTCAAGAGGAAAATAGAGCATAATTACCTCAGGGTTTTTGGAACAATGATTTGAGGAGACTTGACTTTGAATTTCAAGAGTAAGGTTTCCTACAAATCCAGTCACACCAGGACTATACCACCTCCTGGGCCCTGGAACTCCACTTAGCCCCTCTCTATTACTTTTCTTTAATAAACTCAACATAAGTAGCATCTTTTACATCATAAGATGTTTTATCTTTTTGGCCTCCTGATACATAAATGTGGCATTGGTGAGACATACAACAATACTGCTAACCAAAAACTTTGTCTCCTTTATCTTCTCTTTGTCAAAATAGCCAAATCTTTATATTCTTTGCTCTGCAGTCAGCTGATCAATGACCATGTCTATTCATATCATTATCGTCCATGCTATGATAATTCTTTTAATAGTTGAGCTTAAGATGTTCTTTTGTTGTTGTTTTTTGTTTGTTTGTTTGTTTGTTTTCAAGACAGAGTTTCTCTGTGTAGCTTTGGAATCTGTCCTCGAACTCACTCTGTAGACCAGGCTGGCCTTGAACTCACAGAGATCCGCCTGCCTCTGCCTCCAGGAGTGCTGGGCTTAAAGGCATGTGCTCCTACCACCTGGCAAGATTTTTCTTAATATTTATTTTTGGTTAGAATACTGGGCAATTTTATATCTTTAGGTTTTTGTATAAGATCTCTAACTATACTTCAAGTTGTGAGAATTCTTCCAAACTACCATTACATGGTTTCAATATAGTATTTTATGATATTATGCATTTTACCCACCACCACTTTAAAAAAAATTATTACTGCATGCTCTCTTTTCTTTACATGCTACATTTTTTCCTTGTTGACTATTTATTGTATATTGTAGTTAGGGGTTCTATGAATTAAAATTGTTCAGTTTCTTTTAGGTGTAAGCTTTTTATTTTGTACTCAAATACTTGAAATGTGAACGTACCTGGTAGTTCTGGGAATTTTTGTAAGAATTAAGTTCTTATAAGGGCTAATCTTAATGGCTCTTCATCATTTTTCCTATAGTAATTATACACTCAAAGTAAATACTAGCCTTACTATTTTATGCTTAACTTTTTTGTATAGAAACAATCAGGTGAGTTGTTACCATCTAGGGGTTTTGATCTGGTTCATTTTCTCTAGCAGTTAAGGATTTGAAGGGCAGGAAACCTCTCTAGTGAAGCAGGTAGCAGCAGAGAACACTTAGCACAAACAGGAACAGAGTCAGTAGTTGAAGGAAGGCTTTCATTAAGGGTGAGGAAACACATACTGTAAACACAGAGAAAGACTACTGCAAAAGCAGAGGAGGAACTGAGGAAGCTGAAAATCCAGTCTGTAGGGCTGAGGGTTTTAAATCTCTAAAGAGACCTCAGAGTTGGTCAGTGGAAGGACAGACAGGATGGAGGATTGACTCACAACTGTTGTGTTAGTTTGCCTTGCTTTGACCCTCTTGAGCTAGTGCATCTGCATGGGGCCTCCTGGGAGAGGAGGAGCACAGGAGGCCTTTGTTTAAGGGTGCCAGGCTTTTGTCTACCTAAGGTAGACAAGGAAGAAGCCATATACTTAGAAGTTTATCATCTTTTTACTTGCCTAACAAGGAATCTAAGTCCTGGTTTTTCAGTTTGAAAGTTCTCTTTTAGATATTTGTGTGAAAACTTCTTTACTCATTTGAACAAAAATTACATTTCAATTTTAATTAGCAAAAATAATTTAATTCAGAAGAGCAAAGTTGTAATTTCAGTCAGTTCATTTTTAAAATTTAAATTTCTATAATTAATTTTACCAGATAAAAATAAAAGTAAAATCACACAAATCCACAGCATTTGCAAACAAAATTCAAGAGTAGAAAGTTAATTAAAAATCCCTGGCCTCCCCCTAGAAAGGCAGATAATTTTGGAGAGTAAACTATATATTGTGTGGAGATAGAAAAGTCAGAAATACAGATATTTTTTGTTCGAGTCTTAGATGGTGTTATTAATAGAAAATCCAGAGCCAGATGTTGGAGTGAAAGCTGAAAGATCAGAGAAGCAGAGCAAGCTACATCCACCACCTATTACCTCACCAACTCCACGAATCCTCTGACTGGAATCCTCTGAGTCCTCACCTGAAAGGGTCTCAGCTGAACTGCTTTAGTTCCTGTTTCCCCACACCTTATACCTTATATGCCTTTCTCTGCCCTGCCATGTCACTTCCTGGGATTAAACGTGTGTGTGTGTGTGTGTGTGTGTGTGTGTGTGTGTGTGTGTGTGTGTATATATATGTATGCGCGCGTGCTTCCCAGTATTGGTATTAAAGGTGTGTGTGTTCCCAGTATTGGTATTAAAGGTGTGTGCCACCACTACCTGGCTCTGTTTCCAGTGTGGCCTTGAACTCACAGAGATCCAGATGGATCTCTGCCTCCAAGTGATAGGATTAAGGGTGTGTGCCACCACTGGCCTCTATGTCTAATCTAGTGGCTGGCTCTGCCCTCTGATCCCCAGGCAAGTTTATTAAGGTACGCAATATATCCACTACAGAGATTCTTTTTTTTTATTACAAAGTAAAACTTGGTGTGAGCAGGGAAATGTGCGAGGTTAGAGGTGTGGAGGTGGAGGGTCTGCAGCATAGCTGGGCCTGATTTTGGGGACGTGCATGGTAACTTTGGTGATGGGATGCAGAGACCAAAGTTTGGAAGACTTGGGGTAGAAACGTAATACCTGTCCTTCCAGCACTAGATTGAAAAGTCTGACCAGGAAGAGTGTGTCTGTCCTGTGAGTTACCTCTAGCAGCAGCTGCAGCAGCTGAGGAACTCTTTGGATAGACCATCTTGAGGATCACAGAGGCCAGGTTCACAGGCAGTCTCAAAACAGGTTCCACAGAAGATGCCCAGAGTAAATAAAGCCATTAAAAGTATCACCTCTTCCGATGCACAATTTAAAAGTGAGAAATGCCAACAGCAGAGCTAGGTGAAGTCTGAACTTAGAATGAAGCAGGGAAACTAGAGCTGGAGAGAGCCTGTCTCAAAAAACAGATGGAACCCACCTAGGGCCAGGGTATTGTACAGCTCGTTGGTAGAGTGCTTGCTTATCAAATATGTGGGGCCCCAGGTTCAATACACCCAGTATTGCAAAACAAAAACATGAAACATTACAACCCCCAAACTCCTAGACATATTTTCTTGATGGCTCAGCTCATGTTTTCTGAGGTTCCCTGACCAGTAGAGCCTCACTCCCCAATGAGCATCGGACATAATTCTTGGTGGGTTATTTGAAGGGTCCTGGAGAGGCTGAATTGTGGGGCAGGCATAGGAAAGGCCATGTAATGGCCAGGTTCCCAGGGCCCTCCAGAGGAGCAGGCACAACACAACAGCCTGAGGCTGCCCAGCACAGATAAAGGGAGGCACCCTGCTCTCGGTTTTGAACATCAGATACCAAGGAGTTGTAGAAGCTCTGGATGATGGAGTGGGAATAAGAGTCAGGACCACAGGGATGACAAAGATGATCCCAGAGATGAGCACCAGTTGAGACTTGGAATTCTTGTCTTCCACACAGGTAGTACACTTGGCTTCAGCAAGGTAGACTAGCAGGACAAGCAGGCCAAGGAGGAAGGTGATGACACAGAGGACTTTTGCAGCTTGTAGGTCCTGGGGCAGTGCCAGTAATGTGTCATACACTTTGCACTGCATCTGGACAGTGCCCTGAACCACACAGAGCATCCACAGCCCCTCTCATACCATCTGGTCCACAGTGATGCTGTTGCTGATGAAGGCTGTCACCTTCCACATGGGCAGGGCACAGGACACCAGGGCATTGACACAGCCAAGCAGAGTCAGGATTATCCTTAAGATTCCTAAGTCAAAAGAGAGATTCTTTTCTTGATTTGTCAGTCTTTTTGGTTTTTTAGAGACAGGGTTTCCCTGTGTAGCTTTGCGCCTTTCCTGGAACTCACTTGGTAGCCCAGGCTGGCCTCAAACTCACAGAGATCCACCTGGCTCTGCCTCCCAAGTGCTGGGATTAAAGGCATGCGCCACCACCACCCGGCTATTTGTCAGTCTTAATGCATGAAGCTGCATTTATGAACTATAAGGCCTAACTCTAGTACTTCAGAATATGTATGTGATCTCAGATCTCAATTTATATCTTATTTGAAAAATACATTATTTTTTCAAGAGTTCTTTTCTAGCCTGATTTTGTGGTTCAGGACTATGATCCTAGTTATTCAGGAAGTTGAAGCAGAAGGATCACACATTTTTAAAGCCCACCCAACCTAGTTAGTTTTGAGACTCTGTCTCCAAAACAGAACAAACATATAACACAACTTTTACCAAAGAATAATGGCAAATGAATTATTCCAATTTATATCTCCTTTGCTAGGAAACCTCTTAGCAATAGTGATAGCAATTGAATTATTTCATCCTATGTTTATTCTCAATGGAGACATTGGAATGTGCTGTGGGATAATGCTTTTGTACACTGGTTTAATAAAACACTGATTGGTCAGTAGCCAGTCTGGAAGTATAGGTGGGATAAACAGACAAGGAGAATTCTGGGAAGAGGAAGTCTGAGTCAGGAGTCACCAGTCTGCCAGCCAGGAAGCAGCATGTAATAGCACACACATAAAGCCATGGAAAACATGGCGACATAGAGATTAACAAAAATGGGCTTTAAGTGTAAGAGCTAGTCAGTAGGAAGCCTGAGCTAATGGCTAAGCAGTTTTAATTAATATAAGCCTCTGTGTGCTTACTTGGGTGTGAGCAGCTACAGACTAGGTGGGACACAGGAAAACTTTCAGCTACAAATGGTACCCAACATGGGGTGAGAGTTTCCACCCAAAACCTTAGAAAATACGATTCTAAAACAGAGCTAAAAATTGTGTCTCAGGCAAGTCCTGAACTACAGTCTGGTGGGTTCGCAGCACTGTGGTCTTGACTTGCAGCATAGTGGATATTCACCACAGTACACAGGTGTGCAGTATACTTAGTGGTGGATATAGCTTTTGCTAATATAGACAAGAAAAAAAAAAAAGAAAAGAAAAGAAATGAAAAAGGAAAAAAAGGTTTCTGGGCTACATGCTGCTTTAATGAAGGCCCACTGCTTCTGAGAGTTGTTGGTACACATGACCCAGAGCTGGAGGTGAATTACCTCCACCATGTTGAAAAGCTGAAATGAGTGAAGTCAGCAGCCAAGGCTGCCAGCCAGTTCAGTCCTAAACACACAGTTTATCAGTTTAAAGTCTCTCCTGTTCAGAAAAGGATTATAGATTAAAATAAGACAGATTCAGATGTGATAAACCCTAAACAGTTTACAATGTATATAAAAATTACATAGGTTTGGAAGAGAGAGGAAAAGGTATATAGACAGTTATATAAAGAAATAAAAGTTTTAAAAAATAGTCTTTAAAGACAAAGTAAAGGTAGTATAAAAAATAAGCCACAAAAAGATGGAAATCACACAGAGTCTGGATTATGTTATCTTTAGGATTTTTAACTGCAGAGAGACATTTGATTATAAAAGCTGCTGAGTTAAATCAATATGTATATTTCAAAGGTATTTCAATTTCAAAATTTATGTCTAAGGGTACGTTGCTTTGGAAAAGAGGTTCTGCTTTTGTTTCCACAGAAGATAAGAACCTGTGGATTGCTTCCAGGCTAATATGGTTTGACCAGCCAAGACCCCTTGAAAGGTCTCCAATGACACCATGGCCCAGATGATCCAACATCCAGAATTGTTTCAAGGCAACTGGCTCAGACAGTGTAGCCTCACAGTCTATTTCAGTCAGGACTTGACCATAATTCTTAATTTTCTCAGGATCCGCATAAGAATACAGTGCCATCTCTATCAGCAGGAAGTAGCCTAGAAAACTATGCCCATATTCCCAAAAAATGGATTATGGATGTTTGTCTTTGTTTAGGTTGTTGGTTACAAATTGTTATTGGTCATAGTCAATGTCTTTCTAGAAGAAGAAAGGAGGATATGATATAAAAATATAGGATATAAATATGATAGGAGAAAAGGGTAGATTATTGAATCTGCTTAAAAAGAACAACAACTTTTTTGAAATGTTTTACATTGCTATGGATTTTAGTTTATTGATACAAATTTAAAGTTAATTTTGTTGTACTGTATGTATATTTCTACTCTTTGATTATATATGTTTATTTATTAAATTTTCTTTTCCATTTTACATACCAACCCCAGTTCCCCCTCCCTCCCTTTCTCCCGCCTCCTCACCTCCCTCCCACTCTGCCCCCATCCACTCCTCATAGCGGATAAGGTCTCCCATGGTAGTCAAGTGTATTTCTACTCTTGTTTAAAGTATTTTGTTTGTGCAACTCATTTGAAATTACAGTGTATAGTTGAGAAATACAGATTAATAATTAGTTATATATGCTAATCAAATTTATAGTCATGTTAGTTAAGTTTTCTAGGTATACATAGATATATTTCAATTAGGTAAGTAATCTTCAAACACTGATTCAAAGACCTACAGAATTTTTTAAATGTTTTAAAAACTTAGACTTTCTGGACAGTGAGACACATCTGCTCCTGGCAGCACCAATTTACTTCAAAAAGAAAGATGAGCATTGAAGATACTCCATATAGAATTATCTTCTTCTTGGCAAAAATAGCCATTTGAGCAAGAAACTGCTCTTGCCTGGACTGCTTGACAAAATGTTATATTGACTGGACATGAAGTACCCATGAAAAAAGTAACCATTGAACTTTGCAAGGCAAAATGGTCCTTCAGATTCCTGCTTTGCAGAAGAAACTGCCAGACATTCCACAGGACACAGACAAAAATGACTGAGAGACTCTAGGTCTATATGGTTAAAGATGGATGCCACAAAGTTACAGGGGAACTTTGGATGACTGTCTAGGCAGCCAGCTGTCTTTGTCATTCTAGATATTTGGACGTTGCTTACAATGCACTTCCTGTCTACTTAGGTAATAATATATCCTTCTGGGATCTTTGATGTAGTTGAAGACTAGATAGTTATAATTATAGTTTTCCTTACTTATGATAAAAGATAAATTAGATATGAAACTTTAGACTCACAAATATTGGATAAATAGAATATTTTCTTTAATTTTACCAAATACAAATAGACTAGATATTGTAACTTTAATTCTTGCTTGATAACTGTCCTATTATATGTAATTTTACTATGTTAAAATTAAAACCTTCCTTTTTAATTAAGCAGAAGAGGGGAAATGCTGTGGGATAATGCTTTTGTACACTGGTTTAATAAAACACTGTTGGGTCAGTAACCAGGCTGGAAATATAGGTGGGATAAGCAGACAAAGAGAATTCTGTGAAGAGGAAGTCTGAGTCAGGAGTCACCAGCATGCAATGGCACACAGGTAAAGCTATAGAAAACATGGTGCCATATAGATTAACAAAAATGGACTGAGTTTAAATGTAAGAGCCAGTCAGTAGGAAGCCTGGTCTAATGGCTGAGTAGTTTTAATTAATGTAAGCCTCTGTGTGTTTATTTGGGTCTGAGTGGCTGCAGACTGGGCGGATACAGGAAAATTTTCAGCTACAGGAATGTTTTGTGTTTCTTGTTACCTTTTTTTGAGGCAGGTCTTACTATGTATCCCTGGCTGGCCTGGAACTCAGAGAGATCCTCCTGCTTCCTGAGTGCTCAGATTAAAGGTATGTGCTACCATGCCTTGCTTGCTCCATATTTTTTTTAGTTGCACACAGTTGATTTGTACATTTTTTATTACAGATAATTATACAACAAATTGTTTTTGTAAATTTTTATTCAGAAGTATGTATCTTAGACATACCATCATACTTTATAGTAAACATGGATGTATTTAAGAATTTCTAATTCTCATTATCAGTAGCTGGCTCAAATACATGATGACTTTTTCTTCTTTGAAGTGAAAATATCACACTCTGCTTTTCTGTCTGTTCTTTGGAGTTAAAAGTACTAATCTTTTCAGCACTTTAATTTCTCTTTATCCCTAACTATTACTGTATTTCTTTAACTATTATTTAGGAGACTAATACTTTTTGAAGGGTTTAAGAATGAGACTTTTTAAAAATAGTACATAAGTCTTTTTTTTATAGATATATTTTGAAATGTTATGAATAAAAAGATATTTTCTAAGCAAGGTGGAGGTGGCACACGCCTTTAATCACAGCACTTGGGAGGCAGAGGCAAGCGGATCTCTGTGAGTTTGATGCCAGCCTGGTCTACAGAGCAAGTTCCAGGAAAGCCAAGGCTATACAGAGAAACTGTCTAGAGAAATATAAAAAACAAACAAACAAAAATTTCTTATATTTCCTATAAAATTGGAAAGTAGGTAAAAGGTATATGTGAAACATGATTATGCAAGGATTAATCATTGTTTAATCTGGATGGCGGTATAAATGGTTTCATTTTGTTCTCTATACGTTTGCATGTGTTTGAAATTTTCCATGGTAAGTTAAGAAATAAAAATAAGATCTGTATGATTATTTTTTGAAATTTGAATTCTTGTATAGAAAATAATATTTAATGTATGTGATGATGTTTTACAGTTTTTAATGAGATAGTTTTGCTGCATACAAATTAAACTGGGTGTGGTGGTATGTATCCAAACCCTAGCTAGCATTTAGGAAGCTGAGGCAGGAGAATCCCCATGTTTCAGAGGCCATCTGGAGATAAATTTTAAGTAAGCATTCTTACTGTGCTAGATAGAGGTGTATATAGCTAAATAAAAACAAACTTTGATAAATGAAATCTCTTGTTCCTTGCTAAAGTAGACTTTCTGTAGTGACTGTAATGAACTCTTACTGTTTCAGGTAGTCCAACAGCCTTCAGGAGGCAATGCAAGTCAAGTGACCACCATTTCCTATTCCTCCCCATTGACCACTCAGAAATGTGGTCCGAAGATGCCAGTGAATGCTGTAGTGCCTACCAGTAAGTTTCCTACATGTCCATGCTGGCATTCCAGCTTCATTGCAGTGGATCTGGAACATGACAGGGCTTGTACCTGTTGTATTAAGAGAAGACTTAATAATTACAGAAACACTATTTTAAGGGTATATAATGTTTTGAAGTAAACTGCTTATTATGTTATATTGTTAGATAAATCATTCTAGTAGTAAATATGTGTTAAAATATACCAATATAAATAAAATATTATCAGCATTTTTCAGTCGCTTTTTATGCATGATGTTTTTATAATGATGCTAATCTAAAGACAATTTGAGACTACATAAAAACATGTAGAGATCTTTATAAGATGATTTCTTATGCAGGTGTTACATTCACTAGCCTATTATAATGTAAACACAGTTCTATCATAGTTTAAGATAGTCTTTGATTATTTCATATTTACTAAAAAACTGTCTTGAATTTTTCTAATGTGATATGATTGCTTCTTTTCTTTTTCCAATTCTATTGTTTTCTTTCTTGTTTTGTTTTTACAGCTTCCATCATAAAGCAAATTACTCTACCTGGAAATAAACTCCTCTCGCTTCAAGCTCAAACATCTTCTATTCAGAACAATAAAATAAAAGAGAATGGAGCGGCATGCTTCAGGTAAAGGAAATCAGCAGTTAAAACAGGGTCTGATGTATGGAGGTAAAGTTTTAGAGGAAAAGATGGTAAAGAATAATGTCTAAATAAACAGATAGGAATGCCTTTTCAAAATCCTAAAAGAGAGCCATGGATTGATTCCTAGCACCCACATGGCAATTCCTAACCTTGTGTAACTCCAGTTTCAGTAGATCCAGTGGCCTGGTCTGGCCTCCCTGGACACAAAGCATTCATGCAGTGCACAGACATAAATGCGGGCAATATAACAATATACTTTAATTAAAAATTATTGAATATAATTTACAAATAGCAGGCACAAATCTTCCATCCTTTTCTCAATGGATTTAACAAACCTGGTAGTCGTCTAGACTCAGGTACTCTAAACATGTCTGTTATCCCTGCATGCACCCTTCAGATCATGTCCCTCTGTCTCCTGTTCTGCCAGTCCCTGTTCTTAGGTTTGTCACTGCAGATACAGGTCATTTTTGTTTATTGTTGAATTAATACAAGTTGAATATTATTACTGTTGTCTTCTTGTTTCCAATTTTGCTTCTGTAATTTCAGGTAATGGCAGTTAGGAATGCTCTGAAAATATTAAATGTAAAATTCTAGAAATAATCCATGTTTTTAATGTGTCATTCTGAATGGTATGACCAAATCTAGTGCCATCATGTTGAGCAGGTAACCCATCCCTTGTCTAGTGTGTGCAAAATTGATATGCTGCCCACTGCTTGGTCAGTTGGTAGCCGCCACAGTTATGGAAGGAGTCCGTCCGTTCAGGTAGTCTAGGCTGTGTCCCAGTGCCTGTGTTGCTCACTTTGTTTCATCTCCTTGTCTTCTATCCAATTCCTCCAAGGGTGAGTACAGGTTAGTGTGTGTAGCAGGAATCTTAAATGATCTTATTAATAAGAACAAACCTGAGGCCAGTTATTGGGGTGAATTCTGGAAGATCAGAGAAGCGGAACAAGCCACAGCTTTCTCACCTTGACAGTTCCTCAGCTGATCCTGTTTCCTCCTCTGACTGGATGGCTCTCAGCTAAACTGTGCTGCTCAAAAGCCTAAAAGCTTAACCAGCCAAATGCTTCTAGTTTCTGGTTCTCATGCCTTATATACCTTTCTGCTTTCTACCATCACTTCCTGGGACTAAAGGCTCGCTTTCTGGGATTAAAGGTGTGAATCACCAAGCTTGGCTGTATTCTTGAACAGATGAATTTCTGCCTCTGGAATGCTAGGATTAAAGGCGTGTACTACCACTGCCTATCCTTATGTTTAATATTGTGGCTCTTCTGTCTCTGAACCCAGATAAGTTTATTGGGGTGCACAATATTTCAGGGAACACAATACGACCACAAGTGTGAGGACTGAGAAAAACACATGAAACCCTTATTAAAGGGTATTGTTAGAATTATTACTGATTAGCCTCACTGTGCCTTTTTTACAGATTAAACTTTTTTCTAGATTTTTATGTGTAGGAAAAAAAAACAAAACATCATATACCTAGGGCTTCATTCTAGGACCCCTTATCCAATTCCAAAGTCCTTCAATGTTCATCTTTTTATGGGCTAGATGTTTTTTTGATATAGATTCTTTTTATTGTCGTTTTAAAACTTTATTTTAGATGCTTAGGTATAGGGAAAATAAACATTATATACCTAGGGCTTGGTTCTAGGACCCCTTGTCCAATTTCAAAGTCCTTTTGATGTTCATCTTTTTAGGGGCTAGATGTTTTTGATATAAGGTCTTTTTATTGTAGTTTCTCTTTTTTACTGTAGCACTCTGAGTTTTTTCTAACTTTAATCTTTAAAAACGGTGTTTCTCCTTTTACATTTCTCTTGTCAAGAATCTCTTTCCATTTATTCTCTGACTTGGAGTATATTTGCCCTTCTCTGATAGTGTATTTTGTCCTTATAGCAATTGCTACCTCTACTTTCTCTTTCCTGGAGCCTTTGTTATTTACTACAAGGCTTGAGGTAGGTGCCCATGGCATGTGGGACAAATATCAGGCATCATAGATGAGTGGCTTTACCCTGAGATTTATTTCTCTTTTTCATTTAGAATAATTTGTAGTTTGGATAGTCTTTGTCTTCAGGCTGCGCTGTTGTTCTCTATTGGTTTTGGAGGAAACATTGGGAGACAATGATGCATTTATGCAGTAGTGTTTGCCGGTTCAGTGAGTTTTGACAAAAGGCTAAACCTGTGCATGAGGTGCCATAATCAAGATAAAAAGAATATTTTCAACAGCTCAAAAGGTGTTTTGTTTTGTTTTGTTTTAACCACCCAGTTCTCACATTCCACCCTGGGCTCCAGACTACCACTGATCCGATTCTTAACATAGGTAGTTAGATTCAGGGTCAAGGTGCTCCCCATGTCCTAGGCTCTAAAGTTGGAAACTTAGTTCATTAAATCAGTTTTTCTTGATGTAAACATTTAAAAATGCCAAATTTCCCCAAGTACCGAAGATGAAGAGTTGTGCTTTACTTCTGTTCTCGTTAGTGCTCGGCTGCTTCTTTAGAATTGCGGTTATCTGGATGACTCTGCATGTTGTGTTTTTCCTTCCTAAGCACTTTGTGACCAGAGAACATAGTCTGGACATTTTTAGTCTTCTTAAATTTGCTAGGAAACCTCATTGTGGTAAGTCTTGATGACTGTCTCATGAGCATTTGGTTTGGGTAGGTTTTTAAATGTTATTTTGTGATCTGCATCCTGACTTTGTAAAGACTTTTGTAGCTTTTTCTATAATTTACTCAAAATGAATAATAAAATACCTAACTTTGTTTGTCAGCCTGCTTCTTTTTCCATTACTCTTGTCAATTTTTACATTATGTATTTTTTGTTCTTAGGATCCCTCCGGGCGCTAGGAATGTGACAACATACATAAAGGAGTGGTCAGATAATAAAACAGAAATGTACCTGTTTTACTCAATTTGTTTCCATCCCCCAGGGTTGACATCCTTTCAATTTTTACCTGCATTGTTTGTTTTTAAAAGTGTTTTATAATTGTTACTAATTAAACATTTTTGCAACTGACAAAAATGGAAGCCCTTTTTTTTTTTTTTAACAGATTATTGTTTTGAGGTATAGTTATTTATCTTTCCGTCAATGGGAATAATTAATAATTAATCAAGTTATTGTAAAGCCAGTGCCTAGTTTTTCTAATACCCAGGTTATTTGGAAAATTTCTTATTGTTCTATTGCTGTGAAGGGATGCCATGACCCAAGCAGCTTATAAAAGAAAGCATTTAATTGGGGACTTGCTACAGTTTCAGAGAGTAATTCCATGACCATCCTGGTAGAGAGCTTGGCATCAGGCTGTCTGTCTGCCTGCCTGCCTGCCTTCCTGCCTTGGTGCTGGAGCAGTAGGGGAGAGCCTACATCTGATCCAGAAAAAGGAGGCAGAATGAGAACTGGAGATGGGGCCTAGCATAGGCCTTTGGAACTTGAAAGTCTGCCTTCTCTGACAAGGCCACACCTCCTAATCCTTCCTGAATAGTCCACCAATTGGAGACCAAGCATTCACACATAGGAGCCTATGGGGGCATTCTCCTGCAAACAGCTGCAGGAGGGTTTTGTGGTTTCCCTTTAGAGAGAATTCATTCAGAGGCCTGAAGGGAACCCTAAGGGGTCATCTCAGTCTAAGCTGTGAAGCAGCTCCTTTGAAGCCACTTGTCAACTTTCCAAGATGTCCCCCATCAGGTAATCCCTGAAGATTTTAGTGGGGACTTATACTGGTTTCCTTTCCTTGCTGGACTGTGAACCCCAGGTTTCATTGCCCTAGTACTTTAAATTTATTGTGCTTTGCATAGAGCTCCCTCCTCTCCCCACCAGAGGCTTCTTTAATAGTTCCTTGAATGCGTCATTGGTAAACAACTCACTGCTTTATATGGTTTATAGCCCATGCTTCAAGCCTTGGACACTCTGAGTTCTAACTTTCTGTCTTTGTCTTCACAGAATTACCTTGTGCTCTGTTGGCTTATCTGCCCCTTAGCAGCTGCTGGTTTTGTGTCTGTTTAGTGTCTTGTCCATATCAAGAATCCCCATATACTCAAGGAAAAGACTAGATTGAGAAATGGATCTGCTTCAGTGAGGCTCTGGGCTTGGGACTGATTCCTCAATACCTGGGTCCCTTTGCAGCTTCCTAATTAATCCCTTTACAGAAAACTTGAAGAATAGTTGTTGTGGCTTATCAGTTTTTCATATGTATATACATATGAATGTATATATGTATATATACACATATCCTGATAATAAGATACTGGTCTACAAACAGTAGATTGTGTATAAACCTGACAACTTTCATAGTTTTTGTTCAGATATACAGTTAGTGTTTTACAGGTCACGTTTATATGGTATAGTTTGGTCTGACATTTTTAATTTTAAAGTAATTGAATTTGCTAATTTTTTGAAGTCCTTTGACATTGTTTAAGAGAACTTCCAACTAGAGCATGAGTAGACTTTACTGTTAACTTTTCCAAGTTTTACTTCTATTTAAATATTCATGTCAGCAGGATTTGTTAAGTTTTCTTGTGGACTTTTCTTGTGTTATGGACTAGGGTTCTTATTTCCAATTTGGAGAATCACTGACCCATACCATCTCTTATATGTATTTCAGGGGGCTTTTAAGGGCTTAAATTTTCAGTTAGCAAATACCCTACCTAATGTCTTTCCTCCCATCCTTGTTATCATGCCTACTGTTGGGTAGGGTATGATCTTTCACTCTGTAGCCCATGCTGAAGAATAAAGTGCTATGCAGAACACAGTGAGTTTTGGGCACTCTACAAGTGTTACAGGAATAGAAAAAAACAATTTCAGTTCTCCTGCTGTGGCCTTCTGATCTCTGGGGTTTCAGGCAACTGATACCGTGCCTGCTGCCTCTGCTTTCTGTCCTTGTCTTCCTTACTTCCATTCCTCTTTCCCTCTTCCTACTTTTGGCTGTACTTAGGCTTTTGCCATTCCCTATATATTTAAAACTCAGCTTGTTGAGTTCCCCCAATCTCTGTAGGGTTTCATTTGGCCTGACTTTGAGTTCACAGGTCTTTTTAATACCTTTAATAAAGTGTTGTAATTTATTTATATAGATGTATACAATTTTGTTGTATATATCCAATAGATGTGTATTTCTAAGTACCTTTTTGTTATTATAAGTAATAGTTTTGATAATTGCCTTTTCTTTTACTAATATAAAGAAACTCGAGGTTCTAAAAAGATTTTACCACTGGTCTTTCTTATCATTTCTAATATTTTAAGATTATTTTAGGTTATGTAGACTGATGTCAGGAAGAAGATTTTAATTATGGATGACATTTGTGGGGCTTTCAGCACTTTAAAGATGTCATTACATTATTTCATGGTATTTGTGTATGTGTTCACATTTAGAGATGAGGATGTGCAGCAAAGTCATCCTGAGTCACATTACAGGGAAAAGCAACATGGTTGAAATTTCTGTGACTTCAACTATTACATGATCAAATGTTGGATACTAATATTTAAATCTGAGTTTGTGTTAAAGCAACAATTATCTAAGTTGGACATTTAGAAATGAAAACTATAGTTGAAATTTTTATCTTTAGTGTTTGGGTAAGTCAGAATTGACCTGAGGATCTAAATTCAGTTTTCTTAATTCCATAGAAGGTTTATCATTGTGGTAGGAACCAGAGACGAATGGAGGCCACTTTATTCCATTTCTCATCCAGACAGCTCAAGATACTTCTTCCCACTGTACCAGAGACTTGTATTAGCCTCAGGGAATTGCCTAGGAGGCTGTTCTTCCTTCAGGATATGCTCATTGCTGGTTTTCATGGTGCTTTAAAAATGTTTCTTGACAGATTCTGTGGCTACAGTGATTTTACGCTGAGCTGGTCTAATTCTGGTGTTGTATAATTGCTCTTCAGTAAATCTAGTCTACCTACATGCAGAAATGTAAGAACGGGAGGTTTCTAGCTAATGACTTTTGCTCACTTTTATTTTGATTGCTTATTTCCAAATATATTTGTATGCGGTGAGCAGTAATGCATTATTATTTATGTTGTAAAATTTTCCCGATCTTTTAGCTTTAACTTTGTTTCTAGTGTTTTTCGTATACGGAATTTTAAAATCATGTTACAACTTTTGAATTCTAAAACATCTTCCCTATTATGAGCTCCTAGTGATGTGCTTCTGTATTTTGTTGGGTATTATTTATACAGATGTATCTCACTTAGATGCATTTGCTTTTACCCCTTCAGTTCTTGATAGTAACTTTTCCCAATGGATTTTTGTCTTCAACACTAGTCACTAGGAGTGCTTTACCTTTCTGATTTGAAATGCCATTGTGGTCATAAATTTGTTTTATATGAGAGCACATTTCATTTAAGTAATACTACTTTTATTTTTATGTTGTTATTTGGATGTTTTCAATTTTGGAGTTTTTTGTCATTGTTTTTCGAGACAAGGTTTCGCTGTGTAGCTTTGGAGTTTGTTTTGGAACTTGACCTGTAGAATAGGCTGGCCTTGAACTCACAGACATCTACCTGTCTCTGCCTCCCAGTTGCTGGGATTAAAGGCGTGTACCACCACCACATGGCTGGATGTTTTCAATTTTAAATTGTGTGTGTGTTTTCAAATTTAAAATGTGTGGGACAGCATGTGTATAGAAGTTAGAAGACAACTTTGTAGAGTTGGTTCCCTCCTTCCACCTTTACATGGGTTTTGAGAATTGAATTCAGGTGGCTAGGCTTACATTGTAGGGCAGCAACTGCCTTTACCTGATGAGTTATCTTATGGGCCCTCTTATTGGTAGTATTATAGCTGGTCATTGTTATAGTTGATCTCCTCACTGTGGCATTTTTTTTTTAAGTTAATTTCTTTACTCTGGTACTTTTTTAAAAATCAAAATTACCCTGGTATTATTTGTTCTTTTTCCTCTTGAACATGAATTTTAGGATCAGCTTCAAAGTTCCATGAAAATAATGTATTGAGATCATTTGATTAGGTTAATTTGAGGAAACACTGACTTTTTGATATGTAAAGGATTTTGCACTTAGATCCATGGTTATATTTATTAGATTTTTTTTCATAGATAGAAGAAAACCTGTTCACAGTTACATAAGTAATTTGGAAGGTTATTTTCCATAGTCAGGGAAAGTAATCAAGAGTGTTGGTATTAGAGTCTCAGTCTCTAGGTTTAAAATTTTGTTCCCACAGTGATTGTAGTCATGGACTATACTGATAGCTGCCCCTAGTCTTCATCCAGAGGCTTGTACATTTCACAGTCCTTTAGAGAGACTTCACCTAGCCAGTTACTGTAAAGTTACTTCTTCAGACATCTGTGTTGTGTCTCAGGTATTTATCTAACTTACCATTTGTTTATCCTGTGTATATTTCCCTCTCTCCTTTATTATCTATGAACATTTACATTATTATTACTTGTGTGTGTGTGTGTGTGTGTTTGCTTGAAAATTAGGAGTGTTTATAATCTTACCTATTTCTAGATACTTTTAAAAATCTTTTTTGTGAGTTCTTTTGTTCAGCTTGTATTTAAAGCTTGTCTAAATTATATATTTATTTTTATTGTGTTGCATTGTGTATGTGTGGGTGTGTACATGTGGATGCACATTTCTATGTATGGATGTGGGCACAAGTGCCAAAGTGTGGGTGTGGAGGTCAGAAGACAACCATACAGGAAGGTGTCTGCCTTCCACTTTGATTGAGATAGGGTTTCTTCATTGTCTATCCAGCTAGCCGTCCTCAGATTCTGGGGATTCTCTTGTCTCCATCTGTTGCTTCATTATGAACCCTGAGATTACAGAGACTTGTACGACACATGTGGCTCGAGTGGGTTCTGAAAATCTGAACTCAGGTCTTCACACTTAATGTGGCTAGCACATCCACCCACTTAGCAATCTTCTGAGTCCCCTCCCCTTTTAAAATATACTTAAATATTTTTCAATGAATATATTCATTATACATGATGTTTTACTATGTAAAAGAATATTTGTAAGAATATATTATACTTTGACCATATTCCTCTCATGCCTACATTTTCCTTTCTTGTAATCTTTTTTGTATCCTTAGAATATTCTGCCACTAATTTATTATCATATATTTATAAATGATTTTATGTAGCTACAAACAATCTAGGAATGATAAAAAAGAGAAAACATTATTTATATTTGTCTTTCAGAGACCAGCTTAATTTGCTTAAAATGATTATTTCCAGCTTCATCCATTTTCTTAAAATGATAAAACTTCTTTCTTATGTCTCAAAAACATCAATTGCATTTCTCGTTTCTCCTCTTCAGTTGTTGGACACATGGGTTGGTTCCATAATACAGCTATTGTGCATGCAATAATCATTGATGTGCATCTCTGTGATATGTTGAATTTGAAGTCCTTTCTGTAAATACTCAGGAGTAGGATAGCTGAGTCATATTTTAACTCCATTTTTGCCCATTTCAGAAACCTCTTTATTGATTTCCATAGTGTCTTAACTAGATTGAATTCTCACCAGCAGTGTATAAAGTTTCCCTTCTATTCATGTCTTTGCCAACATTTTTTATTTACTTTTTTCTTGATTCTTATTTTGATTGGGTGACATGAAATCTTAATATAGTTTTAATTTATTTTTCATTCTTTGAGAAGTGTCTTTTCATTTCATAAGCTAATTTATTTTGGGTTATTTGATTTCTTTTTGTTTAGTCTTTGGATGTTCTAGATATTAATACTCTGTCATACCTATCCAGCAAAGATTTCCTCCCATTCTCTAGGTTATGTTCTTACCTTTTCTGTGCAGAAACCTTTTAATCTCATGAGGCCCCATTGATCAGCTGTTTATATTATTTTCTGAGTGTTTCCCTACATTTTCCTCTAATGATTTCACAGTTTTAAGTCTTAAGTTAAGGTCTTTGATCCATTTTGAGTTCATTTTCTTAGGGGGCAAAGGGCCTAGGGATCTACTTTCATTCTTCTATGTGTAGATATATTAGTTTTCCTAGCACCATTAAAACACATACTACAGTGTTTTATTTTTGGTGTCTTTTTTATTTAAATCAGGTGTCTTATTTTTGCACTGAGATATGCTTTAAAAATACTTTCTAATAATTTGGATCATATGTAATCTTACACATATTGCAGTGTGTTTAAGAAATTTGTGCTTCTTTTGGAAATAGTATCACTGCTGCTTATTCCAAAAGAAACTGAAAAACATACCCTTAATGTTGACTTATATTAAGTAAGAAAGAACAGTAGTATAATAAATACCATTAGACCCCGTCTTAGGTAAACTGGATTGGATTTAGTAATACAGACTGATATCTTCGTTTTGTTTTTGTTGTTGTTGTTTTTCAGAGATATCTGGTTAATCTAAATTTATGTTGTGGATTTGTGCCTTTTGCACTAAGAAATCCTGTTTGTATTTAACTTCTTGGTGTATCTGGGATGAATTTTAGAAGTCATGTAGTGTTTAAAACACCAGAGGGCACCAGAGATTCAGGTTTCATCTAGAACAAACTAATAATATTATTTCATAGTTTATATTACTGTTAAATTTGATACTCAGTTTTTCCATATTGCAAGGGTAATCAAGTTCTCTAATATATTTTAAATGTGTTTAAACATATGCATCTTGTCTTGTGTATTGTGTGTTGTCCGTACAAATCCATTAATAGTATGTATTGTTGATGTGCTACTGATACAATGTTTAATCATTTCAGGCTAGTGATTTTTTTTTTTAAAGGAGAGAAAACAATGTTTGTTGGAGCTCCAAATAGTGTTTGAAGCTAGTAAGGAGGCAGAGAACACATTCATGTTAGCTAAGCCCACTTTAGATCAGACATGCTGTTAAAATCCAACTAAAAAATGGAAGCTAGATGCCTGACATGCCACAGGGTACTGCACAAACTGGCTTGGAGATGAGACCCTGAAGTCTTTCAAAGCTGTTGAACACTATTCTGTACAGAACATTATCTACAATTGCCATACATTAGATATTGAGTGAGTGAATTTATTGTGCACATGGCAATTAAAAGAACATAGTAAATAGCAGCTAAATACCACCATCAAATCAGATATTTACAGTGTTCAGCAGGAATGACTGGAGAAGCCCTGATAACAGTCATGCTGGAGTAACCAATTGAGAGTCCTAAGCAGAACAGAGTTCTCTCCTTGAATGAGCTTCCAGCTTCCCATTCCACTGTAGAGATTTTTATAACATACGATAGCAAATTGTAATTGCCATTAGAAATTCTAGGTGTAATTTCCTAATGCCTTAGCTGCTGTTGTGTTTCTTTCTTTCTGTCATAAATAGAGGGAGTCAACCTGCCCCAGCAAAGGGTCTTGAAGGCACTCGTGATAAACCTGCTTGAGTCTGAGATTAGGGGACCTGTCTTGTTTAGAAAGCAAGTACAAACAGCACATGGTAATTTACTAATATAATTTGTATTGCAGACATAGTTTATCATAGTGAATGATGTTTAGGAAAATTATTTTTTTTGCTAAACACAAGTCTAACATAAAGATAATGAACTGATGACAAACCTTAGAGGTGAGTACACCATGAGCACGGGTTAAAGCTATGTTGGGTGGAGTTAGTTTTATTGGTCATGCCTATCCCTGAGAAAGATCAGACATTGATAATGCTGTTGTGATTTATGCTACAAATTTCTTAGCAGAACTAATGTAATAGAGAGATAAAAATGTAGGAAAAGTCTAACAGAAACATTTTGAACTGCCTTAATGTTTGCTAGTATATTATAGATCAGCAATTTCAGAGTTACCTAAGAAACTTGCTGAATTTTCTATTCCAGGCTTACCCAGAATGAAATATCTGGAGACTAGAAATGACTGGAATCTGTTTTAACAACCTTTTAAGTTTGTCTGATAATCGCCACAGTTTAATAAGTACCTACTGTTCTCAAAATGTAACACCTCTTTCGGGGTGTTAAAAAGGCACTGGTGTTAGGTTATTAGCCATTTGCATTGTGTAAGCTGTTGATGATTCTAAAGCGATGGAGGTGACGCATCGGGTGCCTCACAGCGATCAGCTGTGGCTTCTTGTGTCACCTCAGCATATTGGTGGCCACTTACTCTTTATCCCTGACACAGTCGCTTACATCAAATAAAGAGAAGGGAAAGGGGTAGTTAAGAGAGAAAGATTGTTCTTAATGAGGTAGTACAAACCACTTTGTCAGCCCTTGACACTGGGGACATACCTGTTTAATAGTCAGGGTGACAGAATCCTCTGTTGTATGTTATGGTGACGAGATTTTCTCAGTAGTTTCTTGTGCTTGTATTTGGATTGTGAGCTCAGTTGACCACTTTTTATTATACACCATTTGACTTAAATGAACAAATGACAGATAAACTACTGTTATGCTGATTGGAGGATTTAGCATTTTAATGAAAATGAATAAAATAAAAATTTCTCAATAAGGTTTGGGGTGTTAAGCAAAATTAAAATTTTGGAAATTTAATAGCTTATCAGCACTTACATATTCTAACATAGTTGTTGGAGATGCTAATATGAGTTAAGTTTTGTATAATAATCTTAATTTAGATTATTTAAATAACTGAATGAACAGTTGTTTTCCAGTTTATGAGTACATTATATTACTAACAGATGTGAGAGTATGAGACTCAAAGTGTATTTTAGGGAGGTTTATTTATTTTTAACATGACAGGCTTATTATTTTATCCTTCAAAAATTATATACATGCTTAGTTTCTAATACAGTTTTAACTTTTTCATTCAAGTCCACTTAATAGAGATAGG
This sequence comes from Onychomys torridus, assembly GCF_903995425.1. Classification (NCBI taxonomy): domain Eukaryota; kingdom Metazoa; phylum Chordata; class Mammalia; order Rodentia; family Cricetidae; genus Onychomys; species Onychomys torridus. The sequence continues at coordinate 5,597,486 of NC_050455.1, forward strand.
GTTTCATCTTCATTTTTTAGATGGGACAACTGATGAGTAGAGATGGAAACAGTCACAACACAGTCAGTCACCTTACCATTGTTGGGCAGAGTCTATAAACCTTGATGTCTCTAGCTCCAGAACCAATACTCTTAATTTTTATAGCTTGGTGCATTTCCATGTTTGGTTCTTATCATACAGGTGTGCTTTTTAAGGAATAAAACAGGGCTGGTGATGAGGTGGCTCAGAAGATAAAGCGCTTGTCATGGAGTCTGTGACCTGAGTAGGATCACAGGAGTAAGGATGGAAGGAAGAAGTGACTCCACAAGTTGTCCTTGACCTTCATGTATGCCTCCGCTCTCTCTCTCTCTCTCTCTCTCTCTCTCATACACACACACACACAATTTTAGAAATTAATCTTTAAAAATCGCAACATCTTTGAACTAAAAACCTCTTAGATTTCTGATTTTCATGATACTGAATAGAAACTGTGAGTACTGTATATGGGTGTTTCTGATTGCGTGACCTTCAGTTCACAGCATTTGATCTGGGCCACAACTCCGATTCCAGAAGACCCAGCACCCACTTCTGGCCTCCACAGGCCCCAGGCAGTCATGTGGTATATATATAAACATACATGCAGGCAAAAATACTTATACACCCATAATAAATAAATTTTAAAAACATAAAATTCTGAGAAATACTTCAGTATGTAATGCTACATGTTAGTTAATAAAAAGCTGAGGAGAATTTCCTGTGTGGAAATTAACTTAAATATGTATAGAGAAATGATCAAGTTTATGTGAGTGTTTATAAACATGTCATAGTTGAGCAGAATGACTACTGGGGGAGAGAACTTAGAAGGCAGACCTTACAGGCAAGATGCTAAGTGGCTGAAACTAGGTGTGGACCACCTCCCTAGCTTACCTTGTTGGTAGTGAAAGAGATTCTTATTTGACTAATATGTAAAGCATTTTACATACTACTTAGCACAAGACTCAAAAGGTGATACAGCAGGAAAAGTAAGACCCACTCATGCTTTTCCTCCACTGCCCGGGGTGCTAGCCAAGAGCCTATTATCATTTTCCTGGATCTTTCTGTAGTCTCTTCTTCTGTTTCCTTTCCCTCTCATTTTATGTAGTTTTTGCCATAGTGTATGTACTTTGCCTAACTATAGAATAGTGGAAGTGTTCTGAACTGTTTACAGGAGGCTAAACTAACCTATGATGTGTGGTATATTAAGTGTATTTTCAATTTATGAAGCTTATAGTTTACAAAGGACTTGTTGTTGGAAGTGCCACCCTTATAATAAGTTGAGAGCATGTGGACTTACTATTTGTATGATGTAACTTCCCTCTTTAGTCCTCAGTCTAAGGGTAGGAATTAGCATTCTATCCTTTATTGAAAGTACAGTTTCAGAGAAGTTAAACCTCAGTTTACTTAGTAATTGGCAAAGTCAGGATAACAAGTAGACAAACTGATTCAGGACTGCCATTTTTTACTCATTTCTGGTGCTCAATTATATCATCCTAGGCAACCAGCACATTATTGTAAGGCACATAAACATTCTTTAAATATCTATGTGCAAGATATATACTGCTTTGTTAGGAATATAATCAATAAGGGTAGTTTTGTTGGAAATTGAGGCAAATACATTGAACATTAGATTAGATACCATAGTAAGATCTATTGTAATGGGCAAAAATATGTTCTTAGAAGTTTAAAAGTTGTGCCAATTTGAGAAGTAATTGAAATATTTAAAGATAAATTGGGCAGATGTCTTAAAAATATGTAATTGAAGTTGAACCTACCTTATAGATCAGGCTTTGGCTAAAGATAAGAGAGCAGGGCAAGCTGAAGATTAGACAGGAATCAAGATTACCAGGCTGGAAGCTTACTGACATAAGATCGAGGGGAAAGCCAGGGTCCTCATGTGGGCTGGAACAAGAAAGGCATGTAATTCTGTCTCCTTCAGAAGAATTCGTCTAGTGCTATTGCAGAGCTTAATAGTAGACGAAATTTAAGGCAGTAGACATTGAGAAGTATTGGACTTCATAAAAAACAAATGAATTAGAGGAGTTTCAGAGGCAAGTACATGGCAAGTGGTTCGTATCTGACCTGTGTGATGTGCTACTCCACAGACTTTTGACGGCTTCTCTACTGAACTAGTAAGTTTTCTTTCCTGAGTGTCTTTTAAAACAATAGACTATATGGCACAGACCTTCATTAGAAGACCCTGTGTTACACTGGAAGACTTGGCTCCGTGGCTTTTACTCATGATAGCCTTGCATCTGTCCTAGTCTGTCTGCTCTCCTACAGTCTGCCTCCTTCGCTGGAGGAACTTTGAAAAGGCTCGAGTACTTTCATGGTGGCACCTTCTCTTCTTCTGGTCTAGGTCCCCCTGTTCCTGTGGTAGTGCTTACAGTTAGCTGTACCAGAGGAACTGTGGTTAGGTTGGGACAAGGTGGGCAAAAAGTAATTACTGGCTATTTAGTTTCTTCTTTGTCAAGAAGAGCTTCTCTTTGAGTTATAGTCTGGTACTGGCTTTTGAACTTGTAATACATAGGCCTGGAACTGATCTCTAAAGCCAGTTTGAGTTCCCAATAGGAGCTTGTAGGAACTCTAACAGAAAAGCAAGATGCTATTTGTGTGGGTCTGCACACAAATCTCATTTATAAGTATTCAGTCTCAATTGTTTCTATGTAGTGATTTTTATTTATTTTTAAAGATTTATTTCTTTTTATTTTAAGTATATGAATGTTTTGCCTGCATCTAAGTAAGTGTAACACATGTATACAGTGTTCACTGAGGTGTCTAAATCCCAGACTTGAGCCAGAGACAGTTGTAAGCTGTTATGTGGGTGCTGGGAACCAAAGCTAGGTCCTTTTCAAGAGCAGCAAGGTCTCTTAACCACAGAACCATCTATCCAGCTGCACAAACTTTTATTTATTTATAATTTTTATTTTTTGAAATTACAATACATCACTTACCTACTTTTATCCCCGCCCTTTCCCATGTACCCCCTCCCCCACAACCCTGCACTATCTCAAAATAATGGACACCTTTTCTTTGCTATTATACACATACATATACATTCCTAAAGATATAAATACAACCTGCTCAGTCTATATAATATTACCTGTACGGATTATGATCTCAGTGCTTATCCTAGATACCCCAGCTCTACGAGTGAACGCTATACTGGTCTCCCTTCCCTGAGAGACCTCCTTGATCCCTCCTTGTTACTTAGCCTCTCTGCGTCTGTGGATTGTAGCATCATTATCCTGAATTTATAGGTAATACTCACTTACAAGTGAACACATACCATCTTTGTCTTTCTGGGTCTGGGTTACCTCACTCAGGATGAGTTTTTTTCTAGTTCCATCCATTTGCCTTCAAATTTCATGATACCATTGTTTTTTACAGCTGAGTAATACTCCACTGTGTAAATGTACCACATTTTATTTATTCATTCTTTGGTTGAGGGACACCTACCTAGGTTGTTTCTAGTTTCTGATTATTATGGATAAAGCTACTATGAACATAGTTAAAGCAAGTGTCCTTGTGGTAGGATGAGATGTCCTTTGAGTTTATGCCTAAGAGTGTTATATATAGTTGGTTCTTGAGGTAGATTGATTATCTCTTACACCTGTCAGAATGACTAAGATCAAGAACACCAGTGACAGCTCATGCTGACTAGGATGTAGAGCAAAGAGAACACTCCACCACTGCTGCTGGGAGTACTAACTTGTACAGCCACTTTGGAAGTCAATATGGTTGGTTGTTCCTCAGAAAACTGGGACTTGATATATAAGGTTACACAGTTACGAGTACTGTGTTAGGTTTTAATAACACATACATTGTACAGTGTTCAAATCAGAGTAATGTATTCAGTCTTAATTGTCATTCCTTTTTGGTGAAAACATTCAAGATGCTTGTGTTGTGTTTGGTTTGTAACATATGTTCATATTGTTTTCTGTTGTCCCTTTACCACACAGTGGAACACTGAAACTCGTCACTCCTGCTCACTCGTAGGAACCAGTTGCTAGGCTCCACTTAGGCCTTTTAAAAGATTTTTTCTTACTTAGAATCTGATCCTTGGTTAGGTAATTATTTTTGCCATTCTTATGCTTTGTGTTTAAATATTTAAATCTGTACATTCCACTTGATTTATATCAGTTGGAAGTCGATATTTAGAGCCATTGAGAACTTTGTGACATTTAATAGATGGATCTACTTTATTGTGAATGTGTTAATAGTAGTTTGCGATATTATTTGTTCTTTTTCTTTTCCCCTAGTACAGACACACTTTTAAATGTTGAGCTATTAGTGGGCTGCATGATGACAAAGCCATTGTTCTTTTTGTACCTTTACGCTGTGTGTCTGGCACCTTTCTTTATTCAGCTCTCTTGTGTATGTTTTATGGTCATTTTTTTCCTCACCTTTAATGTGCTGATTTTTTAAAGTGTACACCAAGGGCCTTCATTTCTTGAGTGTTTGACAATTTTAATTTATTCTCTACACAAATGCATCATCACCAGGGGATATATGATTTAAATCTATTTGACACAGACTTGTGATGTGCCATTTGCCCACTTTTTATGGACTACTCTTTAATATAATAATCACTTTTGTATAATTAGCATATGAATCGTGATCAGTAACTAGACTTATTACATATGGTGGAAAGGATGCTCAGAGGGAATTTTATTGTATTTCTTCTCTTAAATACCTATCCTCTCATTAGTACTATATAGATGCAATCCTATGAGGTTAATTTTACTATTATAAAACAAGGAACCCCAACCTATAACATGTTTGGTTTTTTTGTGTGTATATGCATATTTTGAATATAGGACTTTTGTAGCCAGTTGTTTGAGAGTGTGGTTAATTCATTCGGTACAGAAGTATACAAAGAATGTGAATCATACGAACAAAATCAATTTAAAAATTTAATTGCAGAATAGCTATGCAGATAAATAGTTTCTTGGGGGACTTTATGTAATATGACTTTTTATGATCGAGTATTTCTACTGCCATTAAGTGGAATAGTAGAGGAGTGCACAGGGGAAATCTTGAGGAGCTTTTAACAATCCTAGATGAAAGCAAAGAGTCCGTTTTCATTTCCTTGTTTTTCATTGTAGAGGATTTGAGGATGACTGGACTAAGTCCACATCCCTCTTGGTGTGTCTCCCTTACCAGAGAGGAAAAGATAAACTCTGGAACACAGCAGCTTCTGATTTCTCTTCCAGGAAACTTACTCTTCTGTTTGTTATGCCAGTTTAATTTTGAAAGCTTAAGGAGAAAGATAGCATTCTTCAGTTCACTTCATTGATAAACTCAATAAAATAATACTATTTATAAGACAGATCTGTTTATGTTTTTTTTTTGCCCCCCCCCCCCCCATTCAGAGTCTGACCTTGAACTGGCTGTGTAGCCAAAGATGACATTTAACTCCTGGTCTTCCTGCCTCCACTTCCCAAATACTGGGATTATAGTGGGCACTGCCATACTTGTCTAAGACCTATGTTTCTTTGTACTCTGAAATTATGTGTACACATGCACATGTGTGCACGTGGGCGCATGCACACACACACACAAACACAACCACAAACTATAATTTTTTGTCCCTTTAGAGGTGAAGATGATATCAATGATGTGACTTGCATGGCAGAGGTTAACCTTGATGAAGAAAATGCCTGTATCTTAGCAACACATTCTGAATTTGTTGGCACACTTATTCAGTCATGTAAAGAAGAACCATTTCTTTTCATTGGAGCTCTACAAAAGAGAATTTTAGACATTGGTAAGTATAGAATCATGGTATTGACCTGATAGGAATGTTTGTTGAGGGGAAATGTTATCTAAAGACATGGCCAGACTCTAAGGATTAGGTAAGGATCTAGAAATATTCTGATATTTGCTGAGTATTACAGAATAAAACATTTTATTTTAAAAATAATTACTTCAGCCTTTTGTTTCTGGGATAGATAATAGAAGTTAATATTTTTTTTTCGTTTTTTTGCAATTGAGTAATAGAGATACATATTTCACAAGAATATGTGTACTTTTTTAAAAAAATCTTATTCCTTGTTGGTTCTTAGTAATATGTGTATACAAGTGGAAGTTATTATTAAATGTTGTATTTGCAAATTATAGGAATATGTAATAAGAACCAATCCCATTTTCCTTGCATCAACCCTAAAGCTGAATTCCACTGTAAAAGAAAACTGAGCTAGAATATTAAGATTTTTCTGTAGGTACAGGGTGATTTTTAGGTGGCTGCAGTGAATTTAAGAAAATGGAAGAGAATGTACTCTTATTTGGAGCCAGATTTCGGTATCATGTGAAAGACTGTATGATCCCATGTTAAGTGGAATGAGAGACAGATAAGAGATTTTGTATGAATTATACCACATTTGGTCTATTTCACATTTAATAAGTAAGTACTTTAGCTGTGATATGGTGAACACTTTTATAATTTAAATTAAGGCCATGTTATTTTTTTGTGTGTGTGAGCAACTGTGATTAATAATAGTTTTTCCTGGCTAGACACAAGCTAGATTATCTGGGAAGAGGAGCCTCCATTGAGAAAATGCTGTCTTCAGTGTGCCTGTAGTGCCGTATTATCCAGAGCATTGGCCCAGTTCTCTTCCCCTTCCACTTCCTTTATCCAGTTTGATTTCATCTTTATTAAGTGATATATTTTTAAAATTAAATATTATGTTTAATTCTGTGTATATATGTATCCTGTGTATGATATATACTCTAGTGTGAGGGAGTTTGCCTGCATGGTCAGACATGTAGAGTCCTCCTAGAGCTGGAGTTGCTGGTGATTGTGAGCTTTATAGTGTGGGTGTTAGGAAGTCCATTGAATCCTCTGCAAGTGCAGTATGTGTTCCTAACTACTGAGCCATCTTTTGATCTCTGTATGATCATTTTCTTACGATTTGAAGACATTGTAAGATAGTAATCAGCAGCTTTTTTCCACATAGGGGCAGATGGGATTTGCCACTTGGTGCCCTGTGATCTCTGTCACAGATGTTGAACTCTTCCAGGTGGGAAGCAAACATGAGCAACATATGAACAGATGAGCAGGACTGTATCTTACTGGGTTCTGGCTTCCATAACAAAATACCATAGCCTTGAAGGCTTCAGTAACACGTACTTATTGTCACAGTTCTGGAGTGGGGACCTCAGATCTGGATGCTCATCAGGATTTCTGGCCAGGGCCTCCTTGGTGATCTTTGGATGGCTTTTTCTATGTTGTACCCTCATGTGATCTACTCTTCCCTCATTCCTCATGATTAATTATTCTCAAAAGGCTACACTCCAGTTGTCATAACCAAGTCATGGACAGAATTTCTGTATGCATTTTGAGGGAGAAACAAACTTTTAATCCATTGGTTGGATTCCTATAAAACTTTGTACTTAAAAAGAGATGAGTTTTGACCTGTTAGCTGTAGTTTGGCAACCCTGTTTTAGGGGAAATTGAGAAATATGTTTGTGCTTTCAGTTCTTAATGATGAAACACAAACGATATAATTATACAATATGTTAACTGTAAAAATTCTCTGAATTATCTAAGCTTAAAGGAAACAGCCAAGGGGTGAATATTTATTTATTTCTAGAGATGTTTTCTGTTTATAATAAAATTCCTTCCTACAGAATAGTTACCAACTGAGGGCATTCCTAAAAATAGAAATTACACATTTTCCAAAAGAATTTTTTAGACATAATATTTTTCCTGTGTGAAATTGGCTTAAATGTCAGTTATTGTTCATTTTTCCTCTAATTACCTAAATTAAATTGCAGACATTCAATAAAGTCAGTAGTAAGCAGGCAAGCACTAACTAGCTCTCCTTAATCAATTATGTTAGCTTTGTTTTAAAGTATTAAAAGTGGGAATTGAGCTATAGTTTTAACTTGTGCTTTAAGATTTAAGATTTGCTGCTTAGTTTGAACATTTGCTATTGCATATACTCAGGAATTATTTATTAGCACCTGTTCATTTCTAATGCTTCTAAAGGATTACAAATTTTTAAAAACAAATATCAGTTTTGTTTTTATCTGTTTCACTGAGCATCAAGTCTAGAGTCTTCTATAGCTTTTCAAATAAATTACTTCTGCTTTATAAATACATAGTTATTTTCAAATTCCTCTCCCCAAGAACTAATTTTGAATGCTCATTTTCTTTAATTTAATCTTAAAATAACTTGACTTCCCCTGCCTACCCTATGTTTAGTTGTGATTTATATTTATTTTTTAATAAATAAGTATATTTTTTAATAAATAAAGTTTGTATATGTGTGTGTCTGTGAGTATCTGCATGTGAGTGCTGGTGTACTTGGAAGTGGCTGGAGTTACAGGTTGTGAGTCACCTTTAAGTGTGCTCGAAATTGAATTCAGTTCCTGGAAGAGAGTTGCACATGCTCTTAGTTGCTAAACTGTCTTTCCAACCTATGTTCAGTTATAATTTTTTTTTTTTTTCCGAGACAGGGTTTCTCTGTGTAGCTTTGCGCCTTTCCTGGATCTCGCTCTGGAGACCAGGCTGGTCTCAAACTCACAAAGATTCACCTGCCTCTGCCTCCCGAGTGCTGGGGTTAAAGGCGTGCGCCACTGCCGATTGGCCATTATAATTTTAACCATTTGATTGTTTTGAAATTTTGCTGTTCCTTGTATAGCAGGCCCAACTACTTGTTTATGCTGAATGTTTAGAAGTAGTTGTAAATTTTTAGTGGGTTTTTCTTTTCCCTTTGTTTCATTCTGAAATTGAAAATGAGCTCAATTTGCCACAAAGTAATGAATTACATTTTGAAGGCTTAGTTTAAAAGAAGTCGGATAATTTTAAATCGTCTCCCTACTTAGTTTACTTAGACTATATTTTAAGTCATAATTTATTTTGTGGTAATGTCAAAGTATATTTGACCTGTAATTAAATTAAGATTTTTGCTGTAGTTGAGCCTTTGATGAGAATATGAGTATGTATGTATTATATGAATTAGTGTATAAAACTCAAACAATATTTTAAAATTACTGTGAAGATGTGTGTGTATGTGTGTGTGTGTGTGTGTGTGTGTGTGTTTTAAAACAACAGAGACCTGGGGAAATGGCTCGGTAGATAGAACACTTGCCCTGCAAGTAAGAGGACTGGATCCCTAGCACTCCACACACATATGAATACACAAAACCCCACAGGAGCCTTTAAAATCCACCCACCTTACACTACTTAGCTACCTGTGTCTTTAGGTTTGCATGTCTGCTGATGCAGATAGTTCTGTCCCCAAGAAACACTGTTTGAATGCTGACAGGATTGTTCGTAGTGAGCTGCTGCTCTTGATGGTCACTCAGATTCTTTTCCTAAAACTTCCTTTCTTAGTCCAACCTGGATAAAACAATTTGTTCATAAAAGAAACAAGTTACTGAACTTGATGGTGAAATGATGAGGTTCGAGCATATTTCACCTTGTAATTAATGGGTTAATTTCTGAAAACATGAGCAGTGCAAAATATGATTGTAACAGAGACAAAGAATATAGGTGTTTTTATAGACAAGGAGTTAAAGGATTTATAATTTCAGTTCACTGAAATAAATGTCATGAATTGTTAGCAGTGTCAAACAGGATAAAATGTGACTTTCCATTTTTTTTAATTACTAAAATTAACAGAATATAGTACTAATTTTTGCAGTTACCATTTTCCTCCCTGAACACTAAACTTGATTTGTGTTCTTATTAACTTTGTCCTATAAATGACCTTGCAAGGAGAATGATTCTAGGGGCTAAGGGAAACAATGTCTATATTTTCTGAGGCTCCAGGCTAGGTTTTATTAATGTAATGTCTAAGATCTTTGAAGTTGTGACTTTACCAGGAAAATCATAATCTCCAAACCTTTATTCATAATGGGTATGACTTCCAGGGGGAACTGAATACCTGCTGTGCTAATTATTTCAATTATAAGCCACTACTAAAACATGTAATGGATTTTCTCTGCCTCCACAGGTAAGAAGCATGACATAACGGAACTTAACTCTGATGCTGTGAACTTGATCTCCCATGCAACACAGGAGAGATTACGAGGCCTTTTAGAGAAACTGACTACGATTGCTCAGCATCGAATGACTGTTTACAAGGTAAAGGAAATCATTAAGGAAGTACAGACTGTCAACTCCTGAGCAGTGTTTAAGATAGTTTCTTGGACGAGGGTCCATATCTGGATATATTTTTAGAAGAATGATTGAGACTTATATTTCATGTAAGTAGGAAAACAGTTCCCTTAATTGCTTTACTTGAATATGTGTACATAGTAAGTCAAATTAAAATAGGATTTGAAGTGGTGTCCAAAGTAAGTTTTTGTTGCGTATTGGCATATGCACCTGTTTGACTCGAATAGGAAGGAGGTTGTGTTAGGATGGAACATGGGTTGTGTGTTCTCTTTGGTGGTCTGAACTCGGCTAGATTGAATCTTAGTTACATGATGACAGTGAGTGCTGATACTAGTGTCATGTGCTGCTGTAAGAATAGCCTGTCTAATTCCTAGTGGTGTAACAAAATGACTTGCTGTTACCAAGACGAAGGCACTTAGTGTATTTGAATTGTAGATTTTATAGCTTCTTGGCCTTTAGGGTATGATCAATTGTGAATTGTAGTTTCAGAGGTGGGCAAATAACTAAATGATTATGGATTTTTAAAAAAGATAATGGGATGAAAAAGAATAATTGTTTTCTTTATTAAAAAAATGTTGAGAGCTAGATTTCCAACATGTTGGTAAATATAGGTAACTTCCTGAGGTTTTAAGTTTGCAATAGGATCATTCGTTGCCAAAGCTTCATAGCTAGCCATACAGATAAAAGGAAATCCAGAATATCTGCTGCTTGCTGTCTCCATAGTAAGCTTGCTGGAGAAACCATCTTACTTACATTCTGCTTCATTTGAATTTTTGAAGACCTATAGGTATTAAGGTCCTTACTTTAAAAATTTTTTTGTGAGAATTTTTCAGACTGACTTAAAAAATCTGTAATCAGCATCATAAAAAGTTGTAGGAAACAATGTCAGTATTCCATTTTATGTGAGTCTAGGAATTTGTCCATTTTTGTAGCTTTTCTATTATTTATGACAGTTCAGTAGGTGGTAGTAGTTGTACCTTCGTTTCTGATTCTTGTGTCTTCCCTTTTTCTTTATTATTCTATCTAATGGCTTCCCTGTTTTATTAGTCATTACAAAGATGTGATTGGTATTGTGTTCCCTGAAATATTGCGTGTTCCCCTAAATAAACATATCTGGGGGCAGAGAACAGACAGCCACTAGAACAAAGCCAAAAATGGTGGCTAGAAAATGGGAAGAGTAAGCCATAACAGAAGTTGGGGGGTGGTGGTGCACACCTTTAATCCCAGCAATTGGGAGGCAGAGCTAGCCGGATCTCTGAGTTCAAGGCCACTTTAGAAACAGCTAAACATGGTGACCCACGCCTTTAATCCCAGAAACCCAACCTTTAGTCCCAGGAGTGGGGGCAGAAAGAGAAAGGTATATAAGGCATGAGGACCAGGAACTAAGTGAGTAAAGCATGTAGTTAGTTAAGCATTTGGTTGGTTAAGTGTTCAGGCTCTGGAGCAATACAGTTCAGCTCAGAGCCATTGGGATGAGGACACAGAAGCTTTCATTCAGTCTGAGGAAACAAGACCACCTGAGGAACTGGCGAGGTGAGGAAACTGTGGCTTGTTCTGTGTCTCTGATCTTCCAGCATTCACCACAATAACTGGCCTCAGGTTTGTTCTTATTGATAAGACCTGTTAAGATTCCCGCTACACAAAGAACCAAACATTTTTAGTTTCTCTGATGATAGCCAAGCAAGATAGCAGAATATCATTAGGAGTTTTTTTATCACTACTTTTTTTTTTTTAAAGGCCAGTAATTTTTGGCTTTACCCTAAGTCACTGAGCTATCTAGTTTCTAGTTTTTGGTTACCCAAGCAGTGTTTGGGTACGGGATTCATCTCGTGGAGTGATCCTTAAGTCAAATCATAGAACATTCCAAATTTTAAAAGTTGTACATTCCAAGAGCCCATCACTCAGAAGTCTAACTTTTAAAGTCCAAAAATTCTCATAAAAATAAAAGAATAAATTATGTACTTTCTTACTTGGAGCAGAAAGAGCCACAGCAGTTACAATCAAAGCGAAGCCCACATCCTAAGTCTAAATTGGCTCCTCAGGGGGGCGTTTGGTCTTCTCCAGCTCTGCTCCACAGCTGCCACTGTCTTCTGTTGTCACTGTGTGGTCCTGGTGTCTCCCATAGGCTGGGGGCTCCGTGGGCAGCACCTCCATCAGTGGCCCCCTGGGCTGTCTTCAGAGACTGACCTTGCCACATGTTATCAGTTGTCTTTCTCCATGACCCCTGTGGTCTCCACTGCAACTGAGACTCTACTTTTACTAGTGGCTTCTCCTGGCATCTTTTTAGGGACACCAGCCCTTGTATACAGACCTTTTTACTCTGTGACCCTTCATGCCTGAATCTTACATACACATTATCAGGTTTTATTATATCAATTGCATGTGTTACTAGGATTTGGTAGCCATAGAAAATGGATAGTATTTACCTTATCTGGAAGACCTTAATCACTTAGCTTAAGGATAAATACCTTCTTAACTTCCTGTTATACCAGTGGCTCTCAATTTATAATACCAGTGACTCTCAGCTTTCCTAATGCTGTGACCCTTAATATAGTTCCTCATGCTGTGGTGATCCCCAACATAGAATTATTTTTGTTGCTACTTCATAACTATAATTTTGCTACTGTTAAGAATAGTAATATAAATATTGGATACATAGGCTATCTGATATGCAACCCCTGTGAAGGGCTGTTCGACACCCCAAGGGATCGTGACCTACAGGTTGAGAACCACTGTATTATACATTTACTATTCCTGCATCCTTTTCCCTACATTCATTCTTTAGCGTAGCTAGTATTGCTTCCTGAATATTATGTAGAAAGAAAAAATTATCCTTTTTTAAGAAATAAAAACTACTTAATTACCTTTGAATTATTTACCATTATTTTATAGACTTTTATGATATAATAACAGTATTTGTATCAAAGATTGGGCCTGGTCCTTCTATCTCTTGGGATTTATTTTTATTTATACAATAAAGCAAATCCTACTCCACAAACTATTTAAAAACGAGCCACCATTATTAGAAGCAAAATCCCATCATCTTTTCTACTTTGGACATTAGTTACTTTTGAAAATCTTGTACTTGGTTACATATAATGTTCTAATTAATCATAGGTCATAAACTGAAATTTCAATAAAAAAGAAGTAATCTAGTATGTAGTCTAGTGCTTTTTTATCCTGCTGGTTTATTTGTTTGTTTTCTTGAGACAGGATTTCTCTTGTAGCTCTAGCTGTTCTAGAACTCAGTCTGTAGACTAGGCTGGCCTTGAACACAGAGATCCACTTGCTTCTGCCTCCATAGTGCTGGAATTAAAGGTATGCGCCACCACTGCCCAGCTCTGCTAAGTGTTTTGTACTGAAGCTGCAGTCTCTGCTATGGCTGTGGAGAAGTTTCACTCTCCAGCTAAAAGGTACTGTGATAGTTCCTTGAGATGGGATTCACCTGATGGTGCTAATATTGCTTGAGTCTGGATATCCAGTGGCTTTCATACTTTTGGTACATGAAGTCTTTTAGTTGGTTTACAGAGATAGGAAGGAACATAATAATATTGGGTTACCTATTACTTAACAAAGGTGGTAGGGATTCATTAGGTTAAGGAAGGGCACTCATTTGCTGTAGCTGAAAGAAAAAGGAGAAATTATGCCACATTCAATTGTATCTGAATTGGTAAAGGAAACAGCATGAGAATGTGATATGGTTAAAATTTAGAATGCCTGTGCTTCTTTTTAATTTAGTGTTTATTGTCCCTTTTAAATTAAATTTCTGTCCGTAAACTGTCTCCAGAGTTTGTGAACACAGAAATGGTAAAGATAAAGTGGTTAAGAAACCACTGTTATTGTGCTTAACCTCTGTGCTTGACCTATAATGTACTCCACATTTTATCTTGTATTATTTAACTTTAAAGACCACTTGGGAATTCTTGAATTAAACTTTAAGTAAAATAAGTAGCACTAATACATCCTTCTTTCTTAAACCATGTAGTACCCTTTTGATCTAGTTAAATGCCAACAATAAAAATTTAATTTAAAAAGAATCTTGGGCATATGAAAGCTCTTAGTCTAAGCTAATTGAAGCAGCCATAAGCATGAGGGTAAGTGAAGACGGAGATGGAAATAGTGCGGGGCTGGGTTCCAAGCCAGATGCTCACTGCGGAGCTCAGGCTTTAGTTGGTTTTGGCTGTAAGAGTCTCCCTCCAGTGTTGACTCTGAGATGAGTAGATGGCAGGTTAAGTATTGATTGGTTCAAACCTTTCTGCTTTGTCCACAACAACCCACATATATGGATATTTGTATTATAGAGGGAACTAGTTAGCCATAGGTGAAGAAAACTAGAAAACACTTAGATTTGAAAGCACTGTTTTTGTATTCTAGCATACCCAGATAAGTAAGATATTTTTAATTCTGTCATTTTATGGAATACTTAAGATAAGAAATTATAGTTTTTGTTACAGTTTTCATTTATAAAAGTATATGCTTTCCCACTACTTGTGAGGCTAAGGCAGGATGACCTCAAGTTCCAGGACAGCCTGGTCTGTATAGTGAGAACCTGCTTATAAATAGATAAATAAATGATAAATAAATTATACACAAAATTATTTTGAGTAAAGTTTCTGTCTAAATTTGGATTTCATAAGGGAATCTCCAAACCAGACCTTCATGTTTTTGGTTTTGATTTTTTGAGACAGGGTTTCTCTGTATATCTCTGGCTGTCTGGAAGCTTGTAGACCAGGCTAGCCTCAACTCAGAGATCCGACTGCCTCTGCCTCTATAGTGCTGGGATCAAATCATGTGCCACCACCGCCTGGCTTGTGACTTTAATGTCTCCTATTTTGTGTTCTATTAGGATAGAAGTGTTTTAGTTTATTGTAGTTAAGATTAAGCCAGTCTATCCATGGTAGCTTATTTCCTTAGCTATCTTTTTCAGTGAGGTGATTGTTTCTTGCTTTTCATTTAAAATTTAATTACTCACATTTATGTCAGTAGATAGGAAATAATTTGACTACAGGAGATTGAATTATAGGAGATGGTATATTCGACTGGATTCTTTTTCCAATGGTTAGGATCTGTTTGATTTAATTCCTTTTCCTGTTTCTGAGTAGTAGGCTTGCTAAGGAAATCTTTCTGAAATATAAATGCTAATCATCTCTCAAATTTTAAGGACAATTAAAGTTTCTGGCTTTTATTTTGTTTGCTTGCTTAACAAAATAAAAGAAAAATGTAATTCCCTTGGTATGTTGAAGTTACTCTGTTTTATATTGTGTATCATAATGCCTAATGCAAATGTATTGCCCAGAATCATAAGACTGTTTTTCCCCCCCAGGGAAGTGAAAATTATATCTTGTCTACTGATACCAGATCACAGCTCAAATTTCTTGAAAAGCTGGATCAACTGGAGAAACAGAGGAAGGATCTGGAAGAAAGAGAGATGTTACTAAGAGCAGCCAAGGTAAAGCACTGTGTGGCTAACAGGAACGTGGCCTGACAATGTGATCGTAATCGACTTCATCATTGACTGACAGTCTTGCTTTTATTAAGCCTTAGATTTCTCTTGAGAATATCCTAAAATGAAATCACTAATAGGGTGTCTCATAGCAAGGTGGTGTGAGGTGGTAGCTTTCAGTTAATTTAGTCAATGAGTCATAATCTTTTGTCTCCCCTACCCTCATATTCTAGTGTGCCTGATATCATTCCTATCCGTCTGTCCCTATTCCCAGGTTAAACTTTTATACACATTTTAGACTCTGAGATACTATTTGATATAAACCAAGTTGAAGTTAACAAGAACATTGTTTAAAAGACAAGAAGATTGTGGTAAAATTAGGAAGAATTTGGAGTATATGGAACAAAATATAAGTTGGTGGAAAGGGGTTAGAAGGAGATTAACAGGAGTGACAGGAAGAGCCATAGACCTGTATTGTTCAAGTTGTTTTCTGGGACCAGTAATGCCTGGATACTACATAAAAGTTCAGTTCTACTACAGTTTTACATTTTGTACCTCCACAGTTCTTCATAGACATAGTTGAAGCCTCGCAAGAAATTGTGAAGGCAGAACACTAGAGTATTGATTTTTGTTTTGAGGACCTTACTTTTAATTTCTCATGTTCCTGAAAGATTCATTTTTTCCCCTACATACTAATATCTCCTCCCCACCCCTCCTCTGTCCAGAGTCTCATTGTGTAGCCCTGAATGTTCTGTAACTTTTCATCTATACTAGATTGGCCTTGAACTCATAGAGACCAGCATCCCACTTCCTTCTGAGTGCTGACATTAAAGGCATACACCACCACACCCAGCTCACCAACTACTACTGGTTTTAATCCTTTAGTCTACTGTGATGAGCCGGGATCTATATACTAATACTAATGTAGCCCGGGCAGCCTTTGAACTCATTATCCTATTACCTTCTCTGAAGTGCTAGGGTTTCAAGGGTTAATCATGACACTTGGCTCTAATTGCTTTTTTCATTTATTTTAAACAATTTTATACTTACATTATAATATCAAAACTATACATTTTGTCCCTTTTCTAAGATTCTCTCATTTTCTTACATTTATACCATCTCTACTCATTTCCCCATCCTTCATATGCATCTTTTATTTCTCTCTCTCTCTCTCTCTCTCTGACACACACACACACACACACACACACACACACACACACACACACACTTCAGTCTGTCAGTATGTCAACTTTCCCTTCTACCTTAGTTGAGAGGTTTTTAGTATATTTAAAGTTATATAATGGTGTTGTATCTGCAATCAGAGAATCTTTGGAAAGCAGTCCTGAGACATAACGACCTGTCTGTCACCTTAAACATTCTAGTGTGTACTTACATAAGTCAGGACATTTTGCCATCCAGGATGCTAGCAGTGTAACACTGTTGTGCGTCGCACAGACCCCTATTCAGCTTTCATCAGCCATTTCACTTGTTTCTTTTCTTTATGTTACATTTTTCTTTTCAGAAATAAGTATTTCATTAGTAGTTACCGCTTTTCACGTTTCTTCCGGCAATCCCAGTTTTTCTTATCCACTCATTCCCTTAGCACTTTCAGGACCTTAAGTTCACTTTCTCTATCACGACCTTCACCTGCATTCATTTGGTATTTCCTTAGGGCTATATGTAAGTCATGGACTCCTGGCAGTAATACACAGAGATGATGATACATTTTTCTGAGCTAATAATCTCAAAAGGCAACCTGATAATCCAGGCATGTAGCTGTCTGTGAGTTCTTTCTGTTTTAAAATGACCATTATCCTTTGTAAGTTTTTAGTTTTTCATGGATTATTTTTATGTTCACAAATTATATCAACATCTTTTCCTCATCTAATTTTCATGCATCAGCCTTAGCAAATTACAGAATCAGCCACTTCTGTGGGGATTGCCTGGTACAATTGTTTATTCCCATTAACTTTCCTTCACATATTAATCCTCTGTTGTATGAAAAGGCTTTCTTTTCTTCCCTGTTCATGAAAATATGAACCTGTGGGTTTCTGTTTAATTCAGCTGTCTATACTATCTCACTCTGAAGATTTATTTTGATGCTCAGAACACCTCTAAGGGTGAGACCCTTCCACATGGGCACTGGCTTGTCATGCCCCCTTCACTCACTGAGCATGTCCTACTTTCTGCCATTAAGATAATCCAGGGCCAACCTTTACTCTTCCTGCCTCCATCTTGGAACCAGCCATTTCTATAGGGAATTCTGTTCTTTTTACTTAAAGATGATGTTCAGAAACCAGTATTAGAGCACACAGTGTGCTGTGTTCATTGCTTAACAGTGTCATTACCTATAGGATATATTAGTGGATGGCTCTAGGAAATATTTGTATGGTGTATGTATACTTATACACAAATACCTACAATGTCTTCTGTATCTCTCTGTTTGTATTATAGTATCATGAGTTCTATGTAACCTCTAACTTTAGTCCTGTACCTCCTTCTTTGTACCTATGACCTATCTACATTATAAAACCTTTCTCCTGCTTGCAAGATGGCTCAGGGAGTAAGAACACTTGCTGCCAAGCCTGATCACGTGGTAATATTTTGTTTGTACTCTAACAAATAAAATTTGTCTGAAGATCAGAGGACGGAGCTAGCCACTAGATTAAACATAGAGGCCAGGCAGTGGTGGTACACACCTTTAATCCATGCACTAGGAAGGTTGAGACAGGAAATGATATGGCTGGGCAGAGAAGGGCATATAAAGTGGGAGGAGACAGGAACTCAGAGCCTTTTGGCTGAGGACTCAGGCATTTTAGTATGAGGATTCGTGGAGACAGGATCTTCCCCTTTTGGTTGAGGAGTTGGAGAGGTGAGAAGTTTCTGTGGCTTGTTTCCTCTGATCTTTCAGCATTTATCCCAATATCTGGCCCTCGGTTTTTATTTAAGATCAATTAGGATTCATGCAACATGATCACCTGAGTTTGATCCCTGAGTTCTACAAGGTGATAGGAGACCTGACTCCCATTGTTGTTTTCTGACCTGTACACTTGTTCAGAGGTCTTCATGTATGTGCATATTCACTCACTCACTCATTCATTCATTCATTCAATCATTCATATTCTTTGCCACATTTCCTCCTTTCAAATAATTGTAGAATTATTTTCTGCAGGTATCAGAAAGTTTGCTTTCATTATTATCCTTAGCATACTTAGTTTATGTCCTCAGTCAGTGTATTCATCTGATGGGTGAGATTCGTGTCACTGGCTTGACTCTTTGACCCTTGACTACTATTTCCTTTATGCTTTTTTTTTGCCATGCTCCTTACCATTATGACCACTGGCCTGTGTCTCACTGAGACATCCCAAACCTCCACAAGGATGTGGGCATCATTGTCACTACCCTGCTGTCTCAGCTCCAAACTGACCTCAGCTTCTCCCTGAGAAGGGCAGGGAGATGAGGCAGGAAGATAGTCTTTCTTGAACTTGAAATATTATATTCAAGAAGTCAGCTATTAAACAAGAAGTCAGCTGTTACATCTATTACTGGTTCTATTTCTAATGCATTAAATAATGTTATACAACTATTACGTACTATTCTGGTTATTATTTATATAAGATATACTGGTTCTTAGTGTCTTTGGGTTTTTTTCCTTTTTGAGATAGAGTACTAAATATTGGGATATCCTGGGTTTCAGTCCTATGTCTTCTATGTCTTTGTGCTCTCCTAAGATTGTATTTCCAGCTCTGTCATCATTCTGAAACCTTTGGCATGTACAGTTTGCTGCTTGTTTGGTATCATCTTCTGACTAATAGGTCTCTCAAATTGTATATGTCCAAACATACTTCTGATTTTTCTCTCCTTTAATATGGCTTTTTCTAACTCAGTCAGGGATGCCCTCTTTTACCTCTGTGTCATCTTCGCTTCCTCCCAGTGTGCTCTCCCTCTAGTCTACAGTGTCCACCCTCTCTTCACTACACCATCACCACTCTGTCCTGAGACACCTTTTCCTTGAATTTTTATATGTTCTAACTGATCTTTTTCCTTCCATATCCACTCATCAGAATGGGCTTCATAATAAGAATACATGGCCTTGCAGGGTGTGGTAGCTCATGACTGTAATCCCAGCAGTTGGGAGGCAGAGGCAAGAGGATCTCTTTGAGTTCAAGATCTGCCTGGTCTATACACTGAGCTCCTGGACAGCCAGGACTACAGGACAGACTGGCCTTCAAAGCAAAACAAAGCATAGCTTTTAGTGATTTCTTGTTGGCTGTCCTTACCCAAACTTGTGACAGGACTTCACAAACGCCTTACATTGTCTAGTACCTGGCTCCCTCTTTGAGTTTGCCTCATGACACTCCTTCACTCCTTCGCTTCTCATACTCAGGCATCTATTTCAAGTTGTGTCCACCTTAGGGCATCCACCTTAGGGCATCCACCTTAGGGTTCAGCCTTTGATGTGGCATCTAAAACTGACAGCTGAAGTCCTTCTCCCTCGTTGTGTACTCTTGATTAGAGCTTTGCCTACAGAAAGTTCGAATTCCTCTAGGTGGCTTAGGCCAGAATTCAGCTATCATTGTTTCCCTTCAGTTTGATGTCTACCACACGTCTGGTTGACTTGACTTGCACAGTGGAACTGGGATCTGTTTGTCATTGTCACTGTTGCGTGCTGCCGTTGTAGACCGCTGTCGTTGTTTTCTCAGTCACCGTCTTCATAGCAACTGTTTGAGAATAGTCTGCATTTCATGGGCGCCTGCGCCTTCAGCCATCGGTCTATGCAGTGGACACTGCATGTCTGACGGAGGCATTCTGAGAGCTGCTCAGTGCTCTCACGCTTGTGCGTGCAGTAGTCTTCCTCCAGTGGCTGACTCTTTAGACTGCCCTGAACCCTTCTGCTTCTTCAAATGGCCATAAGGCAACACAACCTCCTTCTCTCCTTCATATTTTCTGTGTGCTTCAAACACATGGTCGTTCTCTGGTCTCAGGTTTGCTGTCCTTTTAAGGCTTTGGTGTTTACTGTGTCTTCTGTGTGAATGCTCCTCTTAATGTGATTGCCTATTCCTTGTTATTCAGACTTCTACTCAAATGTTATTCATCAGAGATAGATGTCTAACCCACTACCTAGTTAGAGAAGTACCTACCACATTACTCATGCTCATTTTTGTCACATTTTGTTTTATTTAGAGCATGTATAGGTATAGTAGTATTAGTTTATTAAGTGCTATAGAGGACCTAAAACTCTAGTAACAATATTAGAATGTGTTTCCTACTTGTATTTTCAGAAATTACTCTTTTTAAGAGATTTGATTCAAGGCTAGTTGAGTTCTTGATTTTAATAGCTGTTGAAATAACATATGCTTTTCCAAAATGGCTTCACATAAAGCTGAGCCAGTGTTGTTTGTTTGCATTCGTTTGAGCCCACACTTCTTTCTCTTTCTTCTGTTCAGGCCAGTCTTCATTTTGCCGTGTTCCAGCAAGAACAATGTCATGCCTTGACTGGACCTGACTGACACTGTTAGCATCATTTTCAGTTGTGTCTCCTCCAGGCTAGAGCTGCAGCAGCCAGAGGAGGAGGAGGAGGAGGGGCCGGGGCTGGAGTGCAGCTAGACTGGATGGAGACATTGCCCCTGGAGCTAGGGTTTTCAATCACAGCAGAAATCTTCATTATTAAATATTTAACAGCAATGCTAGTGTTTAGATGATTTCTATTAAAATTTTCTTTTCCTTTGACAGAGCCGTTCCAATAAAGAAGATCCAGAACAGCTGAGATTAAAGCAGAAAGCCAGAGAGGTAGGACTTTCAAGTTACCATTCTGGTCGTGTGTTTGAGGGGAGGTTGGCAGCCTCTCTCTTGGCAATTAGGTCAGGGTTTATTTTACTGTTGCATACCATTTGCAGAAGCCTTGGGGAAGGACGGGAACCGCTAAAGGCAAGGGCATGACTTCAAATGAGGTCAGGGAGCTGCGTGCTCTCCTTTTCAAAGTTATTTTCAAGGCTTAGGCCTGTCTGGAAATGGCTCTTTGTAAACTGCAACCATATACTTGGAGGAATATAGTGTGGGATTAAAAGAAAGAAAGAAAGAAACTTTTGAGATTTAGCATCTGGGACTGTACAATAGGCTACATTTTTCCAGGGTAATTGTTCGTTTTGTAAATCTGATACTGCTTATAATTCTTTGGCTGGGAGGCGGTACTGGGATTTAGTTTTAAATGGAAAATGCCTCTGGCTTTTAATTTTCTGGGCCCAGCAGTTTTCTGTTCTGGAATGGAGCCCTTGTTTCACACAGTTCATGTTTAGCTGCAGGGGTTTTAGTTTATAGCTTAGACTGGTTAAGCTTTTACTCCCAGAGGCCTCTGCATAGCAACTGTAGAAATCAACAAATAAGTTCATTTATGTCTGCAGCCTCCTCTCAGTAGCTGACTTTTTACATTTCCCAATATCCATTTCCTGACTTCTCTAGCCTCAGAGAAAAAAGCTCCACTAATTGGAGCTTATTTTAATTGAGCCTTAATATTGGATCTCACTGGAGTTACCCCCAGAGCTACTGAGAACAGAATGAAATGAAAGTACCTAAGGTTGAAGGAGTGTGTGCATGGGACTGTGTGTGTGTGTGTGTGTGTGTGTGTGTGTGTGTGTGTGTGTGTAAGTGTAAGGGAAAGAGAATTTTCACTTGATCTACAGATTCTTTTCCCTCCTGAATAAATCATCCAGCCTGTTCACATTCCTCGTTAAGGGTCTGACAGCAGACGATAATAAAGACAATTGAGGTGTGAGATGTGTGGTATGGAGCTGAAGAAATCAGTTTCTATAGTTACTTGACTGATTCCATGCAATTTGTAAGCATCTTTGTGCTAAATAAGAGTGATTTCCTGAGCAACTTTGTCTTTCACTGTGGCTCTTGAATTATGGAGTCTGTTGTCCTCAGAACCTGCTGCACCCATGTCTGGGCACCAGCAGCAGTAGCAGCAGCAGGTTATTTATTAATGTTCTGAAGACCCTTATTGTTTGCATTAATGTAGGAGCTGAAACAAAACACACAGAAATCTAGTAAGATGCTTAGCCTCAAAGTGTTGTATTTTCTTTAACATAGAAAAAGAAAATACTCTGGGTAGAGGGGTATAGGATCAGGGCAAGAACATTGAAATGTTAGAAACAGTCATTTTAAACAAAATGTTCCTTATTCTAATTTCCTTCCACTGGATATTTATTTAACACTGTTAACCTGAGAACCATGTCTAGCATTCGTTTTAAACAAACCTAGATTAATGATAGGTATTTGTACCTGTGCCCCTTGTCATTGCTGAATACTGGGTATCTCTTCTTTAATTAAGGCTGATTGGATGCTTATATCTCTTTCTTGTAATTGTTTCTCCTTTTGGAAAGTATCTCTCAGAAAGTTAATTATCTTACCATGTGTGTTGTTGCTTCATAAATGTGGGTACTTAGATTCTTTTTTTCCTTTAGCTTTGAAAGAGATGGTTTTTATTTGTTTCATGTTGTTTGGTATTTTGTTTATTCCATAAAGTCAAAAGGTAGACAGAAGTCTTTAAACAATACTGTGGAGTAGGGTATGGTTTCTTTTACTGGAGGTGATTGATAGCAAACCTGCCTTTTTTCTGTCCTTTGCACCTCTATTTAGTATTCTTTTTCAAGAAAGGTTAAAAGAAATTATAACTTCCTTCCAAACTGTTTTGAAGTCTTTCAGTTGTTTTGTACTGTAAGTCCTCTATTATCAAAAAGGAACCAAATGTATTGTCCCGGGTCCAAGAAGAGAGCCATTCTATGTTATTTATTGACTGCGAGGTGGTAGTTAGTTTGAAAATTAAATGTTGTCATTTTTGTCTCCCATCTGCCCTATAGAGATGTGAGTAACTCACTCTGAGTGGCTCTCTTTCAGAGTCACACACGGGTTACTGTATTTAATATAAAAATATTATCCCTGCCTTACTATGGAGTTGAAGTATTCTGAACTATAGTAATTTATGAATTTATGAACTTGTAGAAGTTGTAATACTGTGGTTTATTCTTTCGGTATAAACTAGGAAGTTTTCTTGGTTTAATTGGGAAAATTAGTGCTGTTTTGTAGTGGTTGCTTTATTAGAACAGCTTTGTTTCCTTTTACAAACTGGTCACAGGAAAAGTGGGCTAATGACAGAAATCCGAAAGAACTGCTTAGAGAAGTTGTAGGCTTTGTTTATGCTTGCAGATATGTCAGCAGGGGTGTTTATCATGATCCAGATCATGCCTGAATCTGGAGTTTGATTGTTAATGACTACAATTTTGATATTGATAGTTCTCCTAGGGTTTTTCATTGTTTTGTTTTTTTTTCAAAAATAGTTTTAGAAACTATTTCTTCATGTTCGGTGTATATGGGCAGTCTGTTAAATTGGCAGGTTTTTATGAAGGTGTCTCTTCAGATGCTGCCATTCCTATCTGGCTGCCTTTGGGTTTGCCTTCAGCCTAGTCTCAGTCCGTAGCAGTGGCTCCTGCCACACACTGTTGCCATCGACCAACAGGTCATCCATTTGGAAGGCTTACTGCTGCCTGGCAAATGTCCGGGGCCACCCCTCTAATTCAGACATTCTATTGTCATTTCACATTTTCAGTGTGGTCTTGGTGGTTGTTATTTTGGTTTGGTTTTTCTCTCTATAAAAACAATTTCATTCTTTTTGTCTTCAAACTTTAAATTTTAATACCTAAAAGTTTTCACAGCTGCAATTTAGGGGTAAATAGACACTTTTTCTAAACGTGAATAGTGATATTCTTCCATTTTACCCTCTATTTGTGAAGCTTTAAAGTACATTACTAGTTGCCAAATTCTAATTCCAAGTAAGGAGGCTTAGTACAGCTGCACACTTGTCTGAAATGTACGCTGTGTACTGTAGAATAACATCTTTCTTAACCTCAGTGTTTCTTCTTAGTACATTACCCCAGATTCAGCAGAGCAAGCTGTCAGACTTTGAAGTTCAAGCATTCTGATTTCTTAGAGTTTTAAAAATAAGTTTTTATGTCCTTATATCCATTTGGATTTCTTTTTTCTCATTTGAGAAATGTGAGTTTAGTGGATCTGTGCAGAGTGAAGCAAAGAGTTCCTTTTCTTTTGAACACTTGAAGGCATTCTCGCTTTCACTTTTTATCAGACAATAATGGGGAAGAAAAGGACTACACTGATGTGCATGCTGGCACATGGAGTTTGCATAGCAACCTGTGGGGGATTAAAATGCAGAACAGGGGTTGGGGACTTAGCTCAGTGGTAGAGCGCTTGCCTACCTAGTACAAGGCCCTGGGTTCAGTCCTCAGCTCAAAAAAAAAAAGTAAGCAATAAAACAAAATACATTTTAAAAAAAGAAATAAAATGCAGAACAGATTAGAAACATACTCTGAAATAGGATTTTTTTTTCTAAATAAGTTATGGACTGAAAACTCAGGGTACTCTTCATGGGCCATTATTGTGTAATTAATAGAGTTTTGCATATAAAGCCTCATTTTTGAATAGAAAGTATAAGAAAGACAGTGCAGAATTTGTTGGTTTGGTCTTTTGATGTTACTTTTTTCTTTTTCTTTTTTTTGAGACAGGTTCTCACTATTTAGCCCTGGCTACCTTGGTACACTCTGTATATATTAGACTGGCTTGGAATTCATATATATCCTCCTGCATCTGCCTCCTAAATTCTAGGATTAAAGGTGTGTACCACTACACCTGGGAGGACATTTGTTTTGTTTTGTTCTGTTCTGTTAGTTTGAGACAGATCCCTTTATGTAGCTCTGGAACTTTCTATGTAGACCAGGTTGGCCTCAAACCCACAGAGATCCACCTGCCTCTACTTCCTGAGTGCTAGGATTAAAGGTGTGTGGTACCATACCCAGTTTTTATATGAGACAGGTCAGCCTAGAATTCATAATAATCCTCAGCCTCCCAAGTGCTGAGATTTTAAAAATGAACCTCCATGCCCACCACTGACATAGTTTTAAGTGGGAATTTAAAAGATATGAAACAATAAAACATGATACTTAAAGATAACTGTTAAATTGTAGTATTTTATGTTTAATGCTAGCTTTGCATATGCCAAGGACTTGTGGAATATTGATCAAGGCAACCAAATTTTTCATTGAAAGTATATTACAAAGATGTTATGTTACAGAAATCAAAATAATGTATTATGATGAAAACATTCTTAAAATGACAAATTATAAGGGACTTGTGTATGCCATCACAGAGAAAGAGATTATTCAAAGCACTGACAGTCTCAGAATGTGTTTTTCAAAGTCTAGTGTGTGTGAAAATTTTCTGGAGTGTTTGTACAAGGTGCTGGTCCCTGGATAAAGAAGTTTTTGATAGAGTAGGTGCGAGGTAGGACCAGGAAGTGTGCATTTCTGGAGGTTCCTGTGTTGCTGCTGCGATTCAGCAGATTGTGCATAAAATCACTGATCTAGGAAGAGAAGAAGGATGTTTTAAAATTTATTACTTTCATATTCCCTTTTGAAGGTATAACATTGTGATCTAGGAGTCTGAGATTTGGAATCTTGAACTGGCAGTATTAAATTATCATCCAATGATCCTTCTGTAAATTTCTTTGGGGACCAGGAAAGCCAGCACAAAATTTTTCAAGTGATCTTTTTGCAGAAGATCTTTACTGAGAGTCGAGATTCACCAGAAGAATTCACAAATTCTTAATTTTGAGATATAGGATCTGTATAACATAGACGGTAGTGGTCTTTTGTTGGAAGAGGTAGGTACATTTGATAAAAGAAGTAGCTATAAGATAGAAGTCAGGAGTTTTGAATTCCATATTCAGCCTTCCATGTATCTAGTGCTCACTGTTGGTATGTTACTTTACTTTGAACTTACCTTTGTTCTTTGTAGTTAAATATAGCATAATTGTATTGCTTATAACAGGCAGTCATAATTACGGGAAAGATGGGGCTTACAAGGCTTAAAAACATGCGCCAAGGGAACATTTCAGATAATGTTATGCCATCAAAGTCTTAGCATTAAGCTTCAGACTAACCCTGGGTATTTTATTTAATTTTTCCTCAGAAGACATTAAAGAAGAAAAAGCAAAGAAGAGGCAGGAGTATATGGATAAAGAGCTATGGGGAGGATGGGAGATGAGTGGATTGCTATTTAGGATAAACTAGGATGATTGTATCACGTTTTTTATTCTGAACAGTTCGTAAGTATTATGTTTACATGAAGGTGACCTATCTGTTGTAGTCTGACTTCTTTTTGCTCTGACCAAATACCTTAGCAAAACAATGTGTGAAAGGAAGGGTGTTTTGGTCTTTGAATTTAGGTTCCAGTTTAGAAGATGTCTTGGTTCTAGACTCCTAGCAAGAAGAACATCATAATGGCGGTACATATGGTAGAGGCTGCTCAGCCATGCAGAACTGAAAGCAGAGAAGGGAGAGGTTCAGGACAAGATTAGCCTCAAAGAACAGGCTAATTTTCTGGAGTTAGGTTCCACCTTCTTAAAGTTTCCAAACATAGTGCTGAAATATTCCAACATAGTGCCAAAAGCTGCGGCCTAACTTATCAACACCTTAGCTTCTTAAGGGACATTTCATATTTGTACTGTACCAATATGTATGTGTTTAATTAATGTTTTATTCAGTGTTTTTAACAATATACTCTCGTTTAAATTATTTTATTTTATATGCATTGGTGTTTTGCCTGCTTGTATGTCTGTGTGAGGTTGTCAGATCTTGGAATTACAGACAGTTGTGAGGTGCAGTGTAGGTGTTGGGAATTGAACCCCGGTCCTCTGGAAGAGCGGTCAGTGCTCTTCACCACTGAGTCATCTCTCCAGCCCTGGTTTTTGTTTTTTGTCTTGTTTTGTTTGGTCGTTTTACCCCCTGCAGTTATTTTTGTTTGTTTCACTTTGAGCACTGTGATAAAAAGTCTGTGATAAACAACTAAAAAGAGGAAAGTTTGGGGGGTGGAGAGATGGCTCAGAGGTTAAGAGCACTGTCTGGTCTTCTAAAGGTCCTGAGTTCAGTTCCCAGCAACCACGTGGTAGCTCACAACCATCTGTAATGAGATCTGGCGCCCTCTTCTGGCTTGCAGGGATATGTGCAGGCAGAGCACTGTATACATAATTAAAAAGAGAGAGGAAAAGTTTAGATCCCTGGAACTCAATGGCCAGCCAGTCTAGCTCCAGCCAGTGAGAGACTTGTCTATAAAAGGTAATTGACATTCCTGAGGACCCAAGATTGTCCTCTGGATTTTATATGCTCTCTACATATGTGTATTATACATGCCACATGCATGTACATGCTTGAAATTGTTAAATGCTTAATTCAATGCAGTGGCTTAGGGTATAGTTTAAAAAAACAGGAAAATGTTTCTGTTGGGTCAGAAGAAAGACAATTGATATCAAGAATGAAAGATAGGGTATTACTGCAAACCCTGCAGATGTCAATGGATAAAAGAAGTATACCAAATTGCATAAAAATTATGGCAGTTTACCTGAAATTACTGGGGGAGGGGGGTGGGAAGAAAAGGAGATGAACATGACTGCTCCTAAGTATGGTGGAGGAGAAAGTTTATTGTAGATAAAATGGAAAGCACAGTCAGAGGCAGGGACATCTGGGAGAGTCCAGAGTGGACATGACCAGACTGAGGTGTGCCATGTGAGGAGAGGAAAGAGAGGGTGGTGACTGGTGCAGCAGCCAGGAGACCCAAAGATACAAAAGGAGTGGGTAACCAAAATGGTTGGACTCTTATAGGGAAGAAGAGTCCAGCCTCCTGGGCTGGCGAGTTCGGGTAGTGGGTGGGTATGCCATCTGGGAGGGCCTGTAACTAGTAGGGGCTGAGGGATACATGGTGAAACCTAACAATTACTAACTCAAAATCTAGAACCCATAAAATCTTGGTCAAGGCAAAATAAATAATCTCAAATATTTCATAGTTATTAATTAAGTTGAATTAGTACTTAAAACCCAAGTGCAGATCATTTTACTTTGTAAATTCTATCTATAGAAGAATTAATAGCACTTTTATACAATTTCTTAAAAAAATAAAAATATCT